>NC_056726.1:1581713808-1581971308 GCF_019279795.1 Protopterus annectens | reverse complement strand
ATACAAGGACAAAGAGCTGTGGCACTGTCTTCATACTGGTCTTCCAAAAGCATAAATTTACCTGTTAGTTGTGAACCTTGTTACAGTACCCTGCCATTGCCTTTCCCAAGGAGTCTGGAATATCACCTGTATATAAATGGAACATACCCTCTTTTCCCACTTTCTGATAATAAAGACAATCCTTCAAGTTTGCAGATGCAAAAACATCGCCCCTTCACAATACGCAGAACTGATATGGCATCTTATCCATGACACCCTAATATATCCAGTTTCATCAGTGCTTCTGAATGGATCTTATCTGCTACTATCATCTTGCCATGATACCTTTCAGTTGTCCATATTTGTGACAAATGTCCAGATCTTTGCTTCATATTTTTGGTCTGTTGTTCATAAAATTTGTAGTTTTCTAGCAAACCACCGGGGACTGAAATCATTAAATAATCACAAACATTTGAGATTCTATCCTCAAGAAAATGCATACTAACACAAATCCTGTTATTCTAAGTTTGTAAGAGCAACTTTTAATTCTCTTCCTATTTTGGGCCTTTGTCTCCCCATTGTTTTATTTATTTTACATTTGTTGACCGGGAGAGTCATACTGGATACATGTCTATTTTCAGCAGAGACCCGGGGAGGAAAGCTCCACAGATTAAACACCACAGCATGTGAATAACATTAGTAAATGCAAGATTTGAAAAAGGTTACCTAGTTATGAAGTTTAAAAATACAAAAGTTCATAGAAAGTACAGTAGTTCCAGTTATCACATTGTCTGAGACAAACAAGTAAGGGGGGTGTTAAGTGAGATGATAGGGTTCAGTGTGTGACTATTATTAGAGTTTTCAGCTGGAATGTGAATACTTGTGGGCATTTTGGGTAGATATTGGGAGATGAAAAATTATTCTTGGCTTTGTTCAGATTTCTTGCAAAGAGGTTCAGAGGTATGCTTGCTACTGTGGAAATGTTTGAATCCCTCGGTAACCTTGTATATAGAATTAGCTGCAGTCACATTGGTTGCTTCTGGTACCGAATTCTCAGTGAAAGACATACTATTGGATTCAGTACTTCTTTAAAGAGTTCCTTTCCCCTCCCTAATGTTTTTCATATTTGTTGAGAACAATGACCCCCTCTACCCACTAAAGTCAATGGATGATTTGCAAAAACAGAGCTGATGCTTCCAAATATCAAACCAAGAATGGTCAGAGTCACATGTGGCTCTCACATCACCCTAGGTGGTTACACTTACTTCTTTGTACGGTCAAAATAAATATATATATATATATATATATATATATATATATATATATATATATATATACATATATATGTATATATAAAAGCACACATATATATCTATATATCTATCGATATATATATATATATATATATATACATATATATATATATATATATATATATATATATATATATATGTATATATGGGTCTACTTCACAAATCCAAAGTCAGACTTATGAGACTTTCATATAAGCGAGACGCCAAAGCCGAAGATTCTGAAGACAGACCACTCTGAACCTTGACTTTCAATTCCAGGTAAATACCCACTCGGCCACCAGGTTGAAATTTGCCCCTTACCTCCATGGTAGTGTGATATCATTAGAATTTCCGGGAAATGACTAACTGGCTCTCAGTGGTCAACAGGGCTATGTTTCTCCTTAACACTGACTTTCAGGTTTCCAAAACAAGGCTACTG
Organism: Protopterus annectens; assembly: GCF_019279795.1. Taxonomy (NCBI): domain Eukaryota; kingdom Metazoa; phylum Chordata; order Ceratodontiformes; family Protopteridae; genus Protopterus; species Protopterus annectens. The sequence goes on along the minus strand of NC_056726.1, from coordinate 1,581,969,598 downwards.
TCCTCCCCAGAAAAGGAGACTTCCTTTGTAAGAAAACTTACATGATCAGAGAAGTTCATAAGACAACCTGTTTTCACTGTCACCCCTTCCATTCAAATCCAATCTACACTGAAAAGCTTTCTACAGACTGGGACCTACAACCTAAAACTATCAGCCTATAGATGACAAAAAAAAAATACAATGCAGGAAGGACTTTAAAAATAGCCATTAAGAAATACCTGCAACTATAATAGAAAAAATGGTTAATGCCTGTAATATTTTGTTGTCTTTTCTTACAGATTGATGAATATATTTTGAACTGCTTCACTCTAACAAACTGTAACTTTGTTGCAAATTGATAAAATGCTATATGTTAACTGTATACTGCTCGATTAGCCTGGGTCATGAGTAAATTGGATTAACAGTCCAGTTCACCCACTCATTCATCAAATAATAATAATAATAATAAAAACATCATGGCTAACTGAAACTCATTTTCAATGGCCTCAGCAAAGTTTTTCAATATACAGGCCTTCACTTTCGCAAGCGCAACAACTGCGGCCTTCTAGACCTGTCAGTTCCTGTCAGTCATGGCTGGAGCTCCAATTTGCTGACACTGCATGGAAGGCCTCTTTGTTTAACTTTGTAGAACCATGATGACACCAGCTGTAGTGCATTGCTGTAAACATACACAACTGTAACAGAATAAGTATTCATTTGCCTAATTTGTCAAAAATTAGTGTTTAATGCGAAAAAGTAGCTCCACAACCAACCAAGCTCTGGAAATTGCATCATCTCTGCTACTTACTGTGTTTAACTCCAATAATACCCTTACTGAATAAAGACAAAAGACAAAAAATAAGTATAATAAACTCTCAGTTATCTGGAACTCAAGCAACCGGCAAAAAAATATAGAAGATATACAGTACAATTTTCATGTGTTGCACTTTCTGTTTTTCCCTCGCAGAAACACCTTAGGTTTTTAGAGTTTTAAAGTTTTATAAAGGAAGATAGGAATAAATTCACTCTCTTCCCAACCTGAGAAAAAGTCAAACCAAACAAATAGTATAGGGTACAGTATTAGTCAGGCCCATTTTTAATAGTAACTCTCAAGCAGAAACTACAGTTATCCTCCATCTACCAATCTCCGTGGGTGCCGGTTAAGCGAGAATTTACTGTAATTACTTTCTCTTCTGTTGACACATTTGGAATATGAATGCAGCTTTTTTCAAAACACTGTGCTTGAATTTTTCTCACTTGGAAACTTACTTTCTTTCCATAAAGCAGTGTATTGTAATATTAAATAATCCACTGCATTCAGACCTCATTATCAAAACTGTTTTATCACTATTCCTTTTAGAAATATGCACGCATTCCTACATAGTAACAGACATTTTGTAGGCATGACCTGCACTTGTGGCTGTCAAAGTCCTTACCTGATATTCTCAGTCAGTAGGTAAAATCTACAGCTGTCTGCTTTTATAGAAAATGACATTCTCTGAGCAGACTTCCTCTACTGTGAAAGAGAATTATTCAGAATTGCATTCAGAGATGCATCTAAAATATTATATCTATGATTCTCTCACTTCCCCTTCTAAAACTGCAACTGGCAGTGCATTTCCTGCCTTCAACACACACACACACACACACACACACACACACACACACACACACACACACACACGCACAGACACGCACACACACGAGCACAGACACACACACACACGAGCACACGTGCACACACGCACACACACACGCACACACGCTCGCGCACACACACGCATGCAAAGACACACAGACACACAGACACACACACACACACACACACACACACACACACACACAAACACACACATATTATAATGCAGTTGAATTATACTTAATCATAATCACAGAGAGTGATAAACTTAGATCAGTATATAATAGGATTGCACAACTTTTTTCCCTGACAGTAGCCAGTGATACCCTATTTTGCAAACATTTGACTAGCTTACCCTTACTGATAGACTGACTAACTTATATCCAGCCATCCTGTTTCCATACCATAATCTAACCAAATGCTCTTCTTAATTTATCTAAGTTCCTTACTTGGTTCTCCCCACTTGAATGTATGTATCTCAAATGCCTCTCCTTGTCTTCACATTTCTAACTACCTGCAAAGTTGTGGAACATAAGTGTTTAAGTGCCAGCGTGTATAGTACTTACCATTCTGATCTATAATCCAATGTTACATGTTTCATGTCCTTTGTGAACCCTCTAACACAGTGCATGATACTGTGACATATGACATGACACAGTGCTTATACTGGAAAAGTTCACCCAGACTCTGATACAGTTTGCTGTGAGGGAAAGGTGTGTTTACTTTTTATTTGATGTATTTTGTATGACTTTATTGCCTTTTTCTATTTTGTATACTGTGATTTGTTTTCTTTACAGTGTGTTGTACTTGTATTCTGCTTTTAACTGCATATTAAAACTTGACAAGAGACCACAGCTCTGTCTCTTGTGAGTCAGACAGAAATTAGACAAGGTAAATTAAGGAGTCACACATAAGTTAGAACAAGTCAGTTAAGGTTAATCACCTGTGAACTGAGGGGGTGGAACTAGGAACTAAACCTTTTTTTTAAGGGGTAAAATAAAACATTTCAGAGCTTTACTGGAAATGCTCACCCAGACTCTGCTACAGTTTTCTGTGAGGGAAAGAAAGGTTAGTTTGCTTTTTATTTGTTGTATTTTGTATCACATTATTGCCTTTTTCTATTTTGTGGACTGTGATTTGTTTTCTTTACACTGTGTTTTACTTGAATTCTGCTTTTAATTGCATATTAAAACTTGAAAAGAGACCACTGCTCTGTCTCTTGTGAGTCAGGCAGAAATTTTTCCCACCCTCCTACCCAGTTAATGTTGTGTTCTTAAACACCACTGTGTTTCTAGTTGTCTGCCCCTTATGTTAATTTAACCATGTATCTCATTTCCTCTCTGCCTTTACTGGTTGGTGTGAGTAAGCACAAAATTATAATTTTGTGAAACTATTCCCCTGCAGCTATTTAAATTTATTGGTCATCCTACTGCATTCCATAGTATCAGAATACAAAAGTGACCACCTTTCAATCTATCTTGCTGTTTTAAAAATAGTGACTTTCCACTAAAACATAACTTTTTAAGACAGGTAAAGCTCAAGTTACCTACTTTCACATCTAACTCTTCTGGTGCACACTGCAGTGTTTAGGATAAACCATTTTTTTTCATCTTACCTTTAAGCATGTGTTGCAAGACCACCAGTTATTGAGGAGTCCACATTCTGCCTCTCAATAGTCATCTTGGGATTAGTGCTTCTGTTTTCTCCTGGTGAGAGAAGGAGTGCAGTTACATTATTTCCTGGAGACTGGTGATCACCAGAAAGCTTAATAACTTCTTTATAGGTGACAGCTTGGAATCTGTGCTTATATTCTGATCGTGATGAGAGTAGGAGCAGAGTGCACTGATTCCTGACTCTTTATGGTTGGAGAGTGAGTGTCTGTGCTTAACGTACCTGATTGATCTGGCTGCTGTTTGAGACATTTACCAGAAAAGGCTACTAGCCTGCAGACCCTTGCATCATCTGGGACAAGACTGTGGATCACCAAACAGGCTGTGGCCTGCTTCTCTTTTTGGGATTGGTGCTAACATGTTGCTTCTGGTGAGAGAAGAAGCAAAGGAGTATTGTTCCTCAGCAGAGTGAATCTGTGATGAGACCAGCATTAGTAGTAGCCAGGCAGTAGCCATTTATGCAACTCTCCTCTTTTTATCATTCTTGACAAGCTAATTATTTTTCAATAAGTACTGCTTGATTTCTTTCTAACTTCAGAATATCCTCCTAAATACTTCATCTTTAAATTTTCAGGGTCTATGTATTATTTTCCCATCACGTGTTTGGCAGTGCTCTATACAGACTCAGACACCTTGAGTAATATTTTTCCTGTAAAAGGAATATATAAGGAAACAGCTCCAATACTTAGTAATAATGACCATCCCTCCTGGCATGTCTAATGGTCAGTTCCCTTTGCTTTCTCCTATTAACCTGGTGAACTTGGGCATTCTGAGGCAGTGTAGCAACTGCCTCATATACACAGACAACCCCCTCCTCTTACCTCCCAACACTCAGACTTGTGAGAGAAGCATTTATTTATTCAAATTGGAAGCCATGTACTGTCAAGCCAAGACCGGAATAGCTGGTCAAGAGGAGAAGGTCAACACCTGCACCACACCACATGCAACACATAGCCCTCCAGAACACACACCATCACAGCTCTCACATTAAAACACAAAGCACACACCCACTTTCGCGGAGGCTGTCAATAGAAATCCACCCAAACAGCAAAGTATGCTGAAAATTAGAACATATGTAGGTCCTAATTATGCTAAAATGTTTACACTCAAAATTTATTTACTTATATTTCTTCCTGTCATATAGATTTTATCTTCTCCTCCACCTGTCCACCTTTGAAAATATGCCATGAATTCAATGAGGTTACCATGTTATCGAATATGAAATAAACATACAATGAAATAAATTCCAATAAAACGAATGGACCCAAAAGCAACCGATTTCTCCAGTATGTAAAAACTCGATTTATTGAAGGTACATAAGTGCTTTCGCAGTCTATGCTGCTTCCTCAGATGTTGATACTACTACATCAAATTCTAATCACATATGTAAATCTCACTACTAATTAACTATCAGTCATATGACTCTGTTGGTACTTAGCATTTAAACATACAGATTCACTCTAAAGTAGTAAACGTATTAATACATAAAAATGTATATATAAAATATATGTAAAAACTTTACAAACAATTGTGCATACTGTATCCAGTGTGACACAAAACATTAAAATCACCTAGCTAAAGGTCTTGATTTCAATTTTGGTTTAATGGGTACACTATCATTTAGCCCATGCCCATAGTCACTCCTTAGTGTAATTATCCATTTAGCTTCTAGTTGCTCTGTAGCATTTCTGAAATCACTTCCTCTTATATTTTCATATACCATACATATAGCCATAAACTTAAACCAGTGCTCAGAGTTTGTAGCTTGTACATGTTTTGCTAAAGCACTAACATTATTGCCCTTACTGATATAATAAACATGTTCCTTGATTCTCTCTTTGAATGTTCTATCAGTTTTACCTACATAAAATTTGGAACATCGAGTGCAACAAGCCAAATACACTATGTGTTCAGAATTACATGTGACATAAACATTAAACTTATACACCTTATCTTGGTCAGGATGCATAAACTGAGCTACACTGTCTATATATTTAGATACTGAACATTTACCACAGGCTACATACAGTAGCCTTAACTTTCGGCTTCATCTTTTTAGGGGCAGAATAGCAAAGTTGCCTTTTCAGAGACTTCATATTTTTAAAAATAAATCTAGGTTTAGGATCCACTAATTCACTTATTTCCTTGTCTGTAGTTAAAATGTTCCAATTTTTTCTAGTAACTTGCATATAAGATACATTGGTAAAGTAAAAAAAAGGGACTCTCAACTTTCTAACATTTGATGTATTCTTTTCTTGTATATTATTAACAATTTTCTCTGAGAAATACGGTTTTGCTCTGTACCCAGAATGTTTAACCTTACTGGTGTTCTCTTTATAGATTCATAGATTAGTACTATGCTAACTGCCTTCATGGACCATTTTGAGCCTAGCCAATTACCCCATATGAAAATCAAACCCTGCACCTTGTGCTGCTAAGGTAAACACCTTAACCTTTATGCCACCCTCCCACCCCTTGGGTTTCTTTATCTCGTAACCTCCTTCTTGTAAAGCACTCTCGAAAACATTGACCTGACTTATAAAGTCTTGGTCTCGAACATTGAGCCTAGATGCTCAATATGTATATACAATATAATAAAATAAGATAAAATAGTAGAAATTAATTACAGACAAAAGTCCACTGAATAACTTATGGCTGCTGTTTGCTGAAAGGATAAAAAATGTCTATGTTTTCTTTGGAGATCTATGGAAGATTTCATACTGAAACTGGAGATTCTGCATGAAGAAAAATACAGAATGTTATCAGGTAGCATAAATAATCACTTGTCACTTTATTATCAAATCAAAGGCTTAATAGTTTAACATTTTAGTTGTTATTTTCCATAATACTCTGATACATTTCAGATACATTATTACCCTTTTCTGAAACATTACAAAATCCTTTTTTCTCCCGAATAATGTGATTTTTTTTTTCTTTCTTTTTTTTTCTTTTTGGGAGAGAAACTCAGCTATTTAATTCTGGATTGTTCTGTATAAAAACATATGACACCCGCTACATGATAAAAACACCATGTTCTGTGTACAATGACTGCTCCTGATAGGAGATGCTTAAAGTCGTAGTTCAGAGAATATCTGCTGACGAAGCATACTGTTTGATTACTTTAACTTAGTCACCTTGCACCAGTTTCTGAAAGTTGCAGGCTGTATCCCTGAAGTAGACTTTTACTGCTGGATATCCTTAATTTGGATTTCTACAATATGCACATCAATTTTCATTGCTAATTATGTATACTATGAAGCATTTTTTGGAATATTGCCGACAATTAGAGATTGCACATTTGGACTAGGAGGCATATGGAGTATTTTCTTTGAATAATGAAGTCAGTTTAGCAAACCACAAATATTACTTTCTAATTTTTGCTTGTTTTATTTGTTCGATACATTTGGAAAAAAAATGGCAAGGAGAAGAAACAGAGTTACTAAGAGATTTTAAAAAAGCAATCAGTCCCACCTTCCATTTCAAAGAGTCTGACTTCTGCTCTTGCTGATTTTATAATTTTTTGCATTTGGAATTCTCTGGTAGTGGGATTAATTGAGGTCCCATGGTCAGCTGGCCATTTCATTATCTTCCGTCCGCTTCTCCAGTACCTGATAAATCATAACTCTCATTCTCTTTTTGTTCTCATCAGGAACAAGAACCAGATTATGGTTATATTTGCATTAGCATGAACTACAAAATTTGTGTTACATTTCCCTCCAGGGGAAAATCACTAGTACTTTTATGACATTTCTAATTTATGCTACAGCTGTCAAAACTTTATTGAAAGGAGACAGAGCTGCTAAAACAGGTACAGGTTTTTAAATTGCCTTCCACTGATAAGTTTAAAGGATCTGCTTCCTTCTAATTTCTCCTGATAAGAGTATTAACTTGTGTTTTAAGAAGCATGGAAATAGAAACAGTTATAAAATGAATATGAAAATAGCATCATTCCTCATTTCATGCAGTCCTTTCATCTATCATATGTCTTTATCTTCTTGTCTTGACACTGTCTAAATTCAAACCTTGATAATACCAGTTGCTTGGAAATAGAATGCACATGTAGTTTCATTGTGTATTTCCTTAAACCTGTACAAATAAAAATGTTTTACTCCATGTAAACCTATATGATGTTAAACAGAACTAACAAATGTTAAATCTATAAAACCAGAAGGCTGTGAGTTTCAGTCCCATACTGGGAATTTTTAGCAAATTCAAGTACTGATGTGATATATCACATAAGCAGCTACTGTTATGCCTAAGTGGTTAAAAGATCCAACTGAAACCCGCCAGATTCATAAATATACATAAGTTTTTGTATTTGACAAGTAGCCTTACATGGTGCTGCACCTTCCTCCAGCATGAAGGCATGCAGCACCACGAAGGGCAGGCCTCACGTCTATGCTGAATGTTGATGAGGCATTCCAAGGGGAAAAGCATATGCTAATTAGCCATGTGCTCTTTTCCTGGAACCATACCCAGAAGCCATCTACATTGCTGAGTGATTCAAGAAAGCATTCTGCTATAAAGATCAGCATAGCCATCCACACCAGATCATGGTAGCAACTACAGCGAAAAAGCTGTACTCAACCCCTGAATGTGAGTATTATGGGGGAAAAATCATTAGACTGCAGGGCTCACTGTAAATGCTCCATAATGGCACTAGCATCAAAATGGGTATTGGTGGTGGGGTGAAACACAGGACACTAGGGAGAAAGTATAAACATGTTGTACCGGCAACACCATTACTATTGTGGCTGTAGGGGGAGTTGGAGGATACACACTGTACAGTACCATATTGATACCAACCTTACTACAGGGACAGGGGGGATATAGTAGACATGAGGGAAGAATGCCCTAGTCAGAAAACAGCATGACAGGGATGGAAGGCTACCAGACACACTCTTAAGTGCCATAATGACACAAACCATAGTACAAGGATCGGGGGCCAGTAGACCACCAAGGAAAACATTGTCTTGATGGCTCCAACATTGCTACAAGGACTGGGGGATGGAGGGGTGGAGGTGGATTTGTTGTATAATGTGTCTCTTGACACACTGTGTGTTTCTTGTACCACATATATCCATATGTGAACAATGCTTTTAGTGAGTTATATGTACCACTGATCTCACAAGTGATGTCTGCTCCTTTACTTGACATGGTAGATGATATAGCAATGCTGGGCTGTCTGCTGTACTGTGGATTCTGTCTTTGACCCAATGTATACCCTTTTCTACCACCCACTCCCAACTCCAACTGCATATAACATTGCATGATTGCAGAATTTTGGACCAGCCAGTCCTTCCTTTCCTCTGCATATTGTACTTCTTGTCCATATTCCTTTAATTGCTGATACTGGATAGTGGTTCTGTAATTCCATCCCAAGGAGTGTCTCTTTATTATGTATAAGGATCACAGGATGGTTGAGAGTAAGATGGGGTCCACCATTCCTCCCTCTCCCTTTCCCCCTCTCTCTCTCTCTCCCTGTTGCTCTCCTTTGTTATACTATTTTCTAAGTTCGCTCTGAAAGATGCAGGATATAACACATAATGAAACACCAAGCATGACTGAGGGCATCACCACAGTGTGAATTAGTATGGCACTGAAGTGTACATACCATGATGAGACAGGGCAATAAAAACAGTGTTGTCAGCTCCCTGTTACTCAGTGTATACAAAACAGAATGATGTTAGCTGGACACACAATATTCGGTGGTTTGTACTTTGCATTGGCCCAGCCATATTCCCATCATGCATCATATTACCCCAGGGGTACTATGAACATCAATGGCTCCCACAGCAAGCCTTACTAGGAGTTATCCCTTAGTGGTCCTCTACCCAACATTGCTACCCAATGTGGAGGGAGAAACTAACTCTGCCATTTGGGCCAGCATTTTGTTGATAGCAGATGGCCTCTACAGTACTGCCTGTTTATTTGGGCACTGGTCATTTGCAACAAATTAAGAGGTGTATGAAGATTATGAAATTTGCTTTATTCACATAAACACATTATCAGCAGAACTTCAAAATAAACGTCATTCAGTATGAGTGAATGAAGATGTGATCTATAAAAATTGATACTGACGGATGAACAATGGGCAAATGAAAAAAATAAACAAATATTTATACAGGGGATGTACAAATAAAAGTAACTTGGTAATGGACATGTTGGGGTATACACGTTGCAAAAAAATGGCATTTTGAACTTAATTTAATTTTAATGCAACGCATGAAATTATTAATAATATAATTCCTAATAACAGAAAATTGTATCCCCATTATGCTTTCTTACCTTTTTATATTGATACATAGATAAACAGATAGAGGTGTGTGTGTGTGTGTGTGTGTGTGTGTGTGTGTGTGTGTGTGTGTGTGTGTGTGTGTGTGTGTGTGTGTATGTGTGTGTGTATACCTTGGGTCATTCAATGGCTGTAACAGAAGTTACTCAAAAATATTTCTCTTCCTACATTCACAGCTATTGGACAGAAGGCTTTCCAAGGAGGTTTTTGTTTTGTACAGCTAGCTGTGAGAATATCCTCCCCTCACTTGGTCAAGCCTCAGCTTCTCACGGACCACATTCTTACAGCCAGATACTCATTTTCAAAGCAATCACATGGCTGCCTCTCAATCAGATATTGAAATCTGAGCAAGGTAAGTACTGCAGCCAGGTGGCTTGGCTGGGAGCAAGTGAGAGTTTAGCGATTTTAATTAGGGGGCAACTGGGAAATGTAGAGTTAGTTTTGGGGAGTGAGGTTTGAAATTAGGTTTAGGGAGTTTCTCAGAGTTTTAGAGATATAAGTTTAGCAACTGAGGTTTGGGATTAGGAATAGGGAACAACAGAACATTTTAGGTTTACAGAACAAGAGTTGGAATTGGGTTTATGGAGTGAGTAGGATGCTTAGGCTTAGATTTAGGGTTCTGGATGTGTAAGTGTAAGAACAATGGGTGAGGTCTGGGTCTTAGGTTCATAGGTTCATAGGTAGGTACTAGGCTATCGGCCCAAGAGCCTATGTAAGCATAGCCAACAAGGTTCCCTGGCTTACGCCACTCAAAAAAGTTATTTTACTGTGGCACTGTCGAGCAGAGACACAGAAGTGATCCGCGGGATGTATTTCCTATTTCCCATCCACTCATCAAGATTTTTGTTGCAGATATAAGAAATTATTGTATACTGAGGAAATATGAGCTAGTAGCACACAACCGCCTTTAGTAGAGCCGTTTAAACTCCTTCACTTCCATGTTAGCTTTACTCTTTCTCCATTGTTCTACATTTCTTTTTTTTTTTCACTTATGTGCACATTTATGTTTTCCTCAGTAATTTACACTTACATCGTTCTTATTCCTTTCTCCCCATCTAATTAGTACAAACACACATACACACACACACACACACACACACACACACACACACACACACACACACACACACACACACTCATATTTCCGTTTTATCTTTCGTATCTTTCTTAGGAAAGAATGTTAATCTGAAATTCATCTGCATTGACTATAACTGCCATCCATCCTTTTCCTATACAGCTCCCACACTTCTACGTAACATTTTAATTTTAATTTCTATTTAATCAAATAAGAGAACTGGGAATGAGACCCTTTTCAGCCATGACACAGGTCATAAGATCAAGGGCATGTTCAATAAATATGGATAGTTTAGAACAGCCAGTCAAGCAGCATCTTTTTGAAAAGTGTGAGAAAACAAACATAGCTATAGGTAGGTCACACCACACAAAAGGAATACATACAAAACTCACACATGCAGTGGATAGAAGTCAAGAAATCGGGACTGTACTTCAGATGCCAAGATCTTAGTGTCTTCTCCCACCAACCAAGGCCATGGCAATACGCAGTGTCTCTGTGGATGCAAACCAAAAATATGGTTTCCATCATAAAAGCATCTGGTTTTGTAACTTTATGGTTTGATTGCTAGTTACTAGGCATGATGTCCAGGAAACCATTAATGCAACACAAGACATTATTAATCATATAATTCGTAATAACAGAACCATACAGGCAGTGATGTCAAAGAATTAACTTTGCTCAAATTCCCTTAAAGCACTGTATGGTTAAATGACTTGATCAAGCTCACTCAGTAGCAAATAAAGCCTGAGGGAATCAAACCCTGTACAGCTGGTAGTTTGTTATCATCTCATAGCCTTAATTATCGGTGTTAAATCCTGGCGATTGCACGGCTTCTAAACAGTCAGTCACAGCTGAGATAGAGTTCAGAAACCAACATCTAGAAAACTTTAAAGCATGTCAGACTGATACAGCAAACAGAAGATACACAGACACAGTTACATAACAAAATCTTTTTTCGTTCTCCAGAGTTATTTTTAGATCTGCTTGAGCTGCCTTAGCTAAAGCTAGCAGGTTTCTTCGTTATATGAAATGTCATATTTCTAGAAGTGAAGCCCTTAATAACAAGTCAGAATATTTCTCAAATTGTCATTCTTGACTCCTGAATATAATAACTTTAAAGATTTGTTTTTTTATTTAAAAAATAAATAAATAACATTAAAAATAAAAGTATGTACATTACAGTTTAATTAATGTTTAACTGCTGTATTCTCTCTCTGACTAACAAAAATAAATTCACATATGGAAGGCTTTTGTAGCCCCAGATCCTCCAGTTCTTGCAAGTTCAAATAATACAAATAATTTTGTAGGGCATAATATTTAGTTCCAATATGTGTGCCTTGATCTTCTTGTCAAGTGGTATGGTAATTCATCTCAGTAGATGGTAACAGAGAAGCCTAAACATGTACAGTTTATGGTGAGCTGGTAGAGTAACAGGATGTACGTGTCTGTGTGTGTGTGTGTGTGTGTGTGTGTGTGTGTGTGTGTGTGTGTGTGTGTGTGTGTGTGTGTGTGTGTGTGTGTGTGTGTGTGTGTGTGTGTGCGCGCGTGCATGCATGTGTGAATTTATGAGCATGCATGTGTGTGTGCCAGCAGATACTGGCTGTGATAAAAGCATGATTTAGAAAACGGTGTAAGTATGCGTGTGTGTATGTGTGTGTGTGTGTGTGTGTGTGTGTGTGTGTGTGTATGCATGTGTCTAGCTGCATGACTGCCTTGTCTGATAAGTTTTATATTAATTTGACTATTAGCACAGTGTTACTTCTATAGTCCCAGCTTAATAAGGCTTCACTAACAAAGTTAAGGATATGAGCTCCTGACACTGTGGGGTACACTACAAGGTACTGTGCTGCCACCATGCACTGATACCCACTCCCAAAACTACATCTACAAGTGAAACTTAATATGGTTGCAAACCAGTACCAATTTGAAGGACACCATACAGGTACAGGTCACTCCTACCTGTCCAAGTGTGAATTTCAGGTCAAATAACTCCTATACAATTGTAGAATAACTGATGGACATCCTACATATAAGTAAGTCAATAAAGGATAGTTGTTTAGAAATTCTTAAAGTTTACTGAAGCAGAAAAACAGCTTCACAGTTCCCCTTGCTTAATGTAAAACATCTGTAACACATTTAAGTTTGTTGTAAGTTCCGTACATTTAGCTAAAAGATCATCAGCTGGTTTAGACTTTGCAGAAAACACAAACGGCACAGGAAGTCTAGTAACATTTTCTGAAAGACTTGAAAGTCTGTGCAGATGTGTGGAAGGTAATCCACACTGGGCAACACAAACTGCCAAGTGTCTCCCAAACTTAATTACAGTTGGAGTGCTCAAATCAGGGATGTTTGTAAATCTGAGATTGTTTGGCTAATGCAAATGTAGAAGACTTGTGAGCGATGGCAAGTTATCAGTCATTGGGCTTCTCAGTCAAAAGCATAGGAAAAAGATGTCACAGTCAAGGGAACTAGATGCTGCCTACCACTAGCAGCATCCTTAAAGGTACAGACTGGAAGAAGGATAAACAGGAGGTCTTGGTTTGGCAAATTAGTAGCCACTTCTGAGATGCATAGTCTTCCAAAGTGGTCTAGCTCCAAGCTGCATGGACTTCATAAGAAACATGGGAGACCTGGTCCAATAGAAGAACACAGTCTCTGCTGTAGTAATGCTCTCTAAAATACTGATCTCATACAGACGCCAAAAATTGATTGCTACAGACATATCAATAGCAGGTGTGAAACTAGACTCAGCAACACAGCTGGCAGTTTCTGACATATTTATCATGACGTGCTGTGTGTTGCTTTGAGCTTCTTTGTAGCTTGCACTTGCAAAGCCAGACAAAAGCAGCAGTAGCCATAGGACAGTGAAGGCATTATTTGTTCACATTCCTTGTCTGTTTAATATTACCACATTTCCCCTAAGCTGACAGCCACCATTTCTTTGTTTATTTCTTGATGAGAGTTTAGCTTTTTTTTCCTTTTTTTTTTTTTTGTTAACATTTTTAACTTGTTCATGGAAGCCTTGTATGAAATGGGCCCAGGATATGCCATTTTCCCCTATTTCTCACCCATTATTTTGACCTTTCCCCCAGATACATAAAATAGGTTGTGAAAATGGGTGGGTGGATAATAACCATAAAGAATACATGCCATAATGATGTCACAGAGTCAAGTTATGAATCAGTTACTTTCATTTTATTTATTTATTTATTTATTTATTTATGTGTTTATTTTTTGTTTGTTTGTTTGCCTGTTTTGTTTTTAACTGGGAGATCTGAGGGAGATGATGTGTCATTACAATCGAATTCTGAACAGAAACATCAGCTAATGACATGGGAGTGGAATGCAACACTGAAGACACATGGGATGACATGGCGTATCAGTTGTCATGACAACAAATGGAGAAAAAATGAGAGGAGCTGAAAACTGATGGACATCTTACATAGAAGCGGAATTGGTTAACAGCGTCAAGCATCTGGGAAAGGTGGTTGATGAAAAGGATGATCTGAATGTGGAGATCCAAAATAGTATCAGAAGGGCTGCGCTAAACTGACACAGAGTGTCGGAGATGGTGTATGACAGAATAATGACAAAGAAGCTGAAAGGTAAGGTGTACAAAGCAGTAAGAGTGGTGAGACCAGTACTTATGTATGGTACAGAAACCTGGGCATTGATGCAGATGAAGTGCCTGAGAGGTTTGGTAAGATTTAAACTGTGGGACAGATGAAGAAATGATGACATCAGATCATAAACCAAAGTAGCTTGAATTCAAAGGTGGTTAAACGGAAAAGCTTGCAATGGTTCCAGCACATCTGTAGAGAGCAGTAGACAATTTGGTGAAAAAGATTTTGGGGATATAGGAAGAGGGCAACAGGAAATGACAATGGCTAGCTATGAGATGGCTGGATCACATGAAAAAATACCTACAGCAGTCAGGCATACCTACCAAAGAAGGTAGGAGAGTGGCATTGAATTGAGTGAGGTGGTGACAGTTGAAGTGGCACTTGGACTCCATGTAGAAAATTGAAAACAAGGGATTGGTGATGATGATGACGATGATATAACTTAGGTGATGTACAATGTGAAGAAATGAGTGACCCAAGCAGATAATGATCTCTTATCTCCCACCATGCAAAATCAAGGTTCAGGGATACATAATTAACAGCACCGATTTAGGAATGGCATTGCATTGAAGGACTGATTCCTACATCTTTGTTTTAACCTATTATGGCCCTTGGGAAGGTAATATATGTCATTTAAACCTGTTACAAAGGACTTCTCAATGAGAGCATTTTCACAGATGAATTAATAACCAAAGCACTTCTAGATTTCAAGTTCTTCACATTTGTATAACATGGATATGAGCAGTTGTCACTGATTTCTGTTTTTTTTTCTTCTGGGGCACCTTGAAGTATATTTGTTGTGATGACATCATCATCAGGTGACACAGCACACATTGTTTGAAGAAGGTGATGGTATATTAAGAAGTATCAAAGCAAAAGCCAACCAGTGGTGTCTTTTTTCACTATCTTACCACAAAGAGTGTGGTAGCAGCATTTGTTTCTGAATGCAGGTACTGTACTATGTCACACATGGAATGCTGAGGAACTTCAACCCTATCTGCAAATACAGCACCATAATTCAAAACTGAAAGCCAGTACTGCAGATCACATCTCCTGTCACCTTATGCCTTGGGTGGCTATCCCATCCTCCATACCCTAGTTACTCCTCTAGCCTAATCCTGACATAAATCAGAGAGAGCAGTTCTTGAAAGAACTACAGGCTTTTCCTTCAAAAATGTCTTAATAGCTTTATCTGTAAGTGCTTCAGGGACTGCTTTACCTCTTGGCATGTTTAGTAACTAACTTAACAGAAAGGTAAACTTCACTGAAAAAAGGGCCTTTAGTACCACAATGTGTTTGTACGAACAGATTCTTTTCTATTTGAAACATTAATATTCTCTAATTTTTTAATAACGTGATACCTCATTTTTATTATCCAGCTCTCAATTTCTAGTGATATAGTCCCCAAAAATAGCACGGAGAGTCGGTGAAGTTCAATCATTTGGATTTGAACACCAAATTGCATATCTTTTCTAAGCTGGGGCTTTTACAAACAGCTTAAGCAGGCCAAGATTTTTTCTTTTGGACTAATTATTGACCAAAATTAATCGAATGTCAGTTTTTTTATCAAGAGAGGAAGTTATTTCCCATTGTTCTTTTCCAGAATGTGCACTACAGATATAGGTAGATGGGGAAATGGACCAAGATTCATTCAGGCATTGTGGATTTTAGGACAGCTGTAAGATACTTACTGTAATTTTCAGTTGCGTTGTTCAAAAACTTTGTTCTTGTCTGGATATCATTTGGTGTGCAAGCATATTTATTTATGTAGATTATTTCTAGAGTTTAAAACAACAGTAACTATTTAACTACTGTATGGTTTCTTTTTATGTCGTGTATGAGAAATATATTGGTCAATAGTACTGTGTGAAACATTTGCGTTTTTCACTGTTTTCAGATGTTGCCTCCATTTGGCCATGTATTATTTACAGGTTTGTGACTTCATATTGTAATAAATCATCATTTAGTAGATTGTATAATATTTCTACAATAAATTTCACCTTGGAAACTAAGCTTGCATTTTTACAGTGAAGGTTGCCAGCAACTGTAAAAGCACATAATGTTTCCATGGAGCTTTATTAAAGACATACGACATACATCAGGCATATGTATAATAAAATAAATATCCTCACAACTTGAATGACATGATAAACTACATGAAAGCAGATGTTGCACACATATAGCCATGCAAAAGTCACAAAAGCTTAAGCTAGTATTTTCACATAACCCTCTTGCATAGACTACCTGAAATGATTTCCTTTTCAGTCTGTTTTCAGCTGTGATTTTTTTTTGTATAATTTTTATTCAAATAGTGACTGATTGCATACCTACAACTCTGCCTTAACAATCTTCTGTGAAATGCTCAGCAAAAATGGTTATAATTAAATTGTTAGTAACTGTTTACTGCATAGATGGTCCACACCCAGTTTCGAAAAGCCTATGTAAACAGGATATTATGTATAAAATAAAAACTTGGCTTCTGTACAGTTAGAAGCATAATGCCCTGTAGACAATTGCAGACACCATAATCTACCAAATGGGTATAGAATATTCAAATAGTTTCAAACTACCTGCATAATGAGTCTTTCTTTGTCAAAATATTAGCTCATCCCATTGACCTAGCAACATGCTATAGCCTCATTTATTAAAACAGTAGTTGTGTGGTTTCATTTTGATTATGACAATTAGAAAAAGATTGCATGAAACCATTTGTCTCACTAAAGAAAAAATATGTTGTTATACAACACACACAAATCGTGAATAAAATATAAACTGTCTATTCAAGAAATTTTTAAAGCACATATTAATAAAATAGAAAAGTTATGCATAAATGCCCAGAGATAATGGTGTTTCACACCATTCCCTGTTGCATTTTCAACAGAATGAAAAGGCACTCTTAACTGTCAAAAATGCTAAGTTTAGAAAATAAGGATTTGATTTCTTAGTGTCAAACATTAACAAAAATGTAAGTGCTTATCACAGACAGTTTAACAGGTAAATATGATCTGAAGATGGGAAACTGTCTTGTAGTACAAATCAGTAGATACTTCTAAATCCCTAAAGTTGACTTAAAGTCAAATATTATTAATAAAGTCTATCTACCCATTATTGATTCTGATAAAGAATTATAAAACAAACGGTGATGTGGAGAGATCAAATTTATCCAAAACAAAAAATAATTAAGTTCTACGAATTTTGAATCAAAGATAACTAAAGCGATGGCTCAACAGTGACTACAACAGATAACATGATTTTAATATCCTCAAAAAACTGCATCATATTTGTTTTGTAGATTTCTGTAGAGATAATGTATCACTCCACTTAGAACTGATATTATATACAAAAGGAAGGAATTGACTGTTAGAGGTGCTTATCCTTAATCAAAGCAGATTGGCAGCACATGGTTTATGACTGCAAAGTTCTATAAACATTTGGGGAGAAAATCAATGGCTCCTGCAAGCATTGTGGTCTGTAAAATTTATACTAAGTAAAACGGTGCTGTTCAATGTTTCAATTCCTGGATGTGTATTCAATTCTCAGTTCCCCTTACTCTGAAGCATATTAACAATAACCAGGAAAAGGACTTCAAGGAATTGATATTATTAGGCTAAGCCTTCATTTTCAGAATTTATAAATATTATTACAGTCGTGTGTCACAAAGAAATATCTACTATTAAGAAGAAAACAAACAATATAACTATAAAATATAATTACCGGGTAAAACTAAATGCATTAATAGAGAAATATTAACCTATGTTGTATGACTGGTTTATGGCTGTTTAATGGAGTTTAGCAATGTATAAACAAAAATTAATCTAGACACTTGAGTAAATTTTTATTTGTTTTGTTGTATTAATGTGGTTGTTCCTGTATATAAAATATCAATAAAACATTTTAAAAATTAGCTCATACATTTCAGAATATCATGCAAATCACTAATAACCCCACTTTTCTTTTTTTCTCCTTACCAGTCACCTACCTGGGGACATTTCTCACTTTGATATAATTCCGTATGACAATGTTATGACTACAATTTCTTACTTTCCCACATGTACATCTGTTTAGTAATTTTGGATTCATGCCTCCTGTTATTTAGATAGCAGAATTCTTTAAGTCTCACCACATCATATTTGTAGATAGCATACCACTACTAAATGTAGTTATGGGCCTTTGTACGTGGGTTGATAACTCCTTCTCTTTTGACAATCATGTGACAATGGTTGCCAATAAATACTTTCATTTAGCCCAGCTTATTGCCAAAGAAAGCTCATCAAGATCTAAAGAGGTAATTACTCCCTTACGTTAGTATTAATCAGGCGAGTTATTGAGAACAGCACTCTGACTGACATGCAGCTCACTAAACATATCAAATAATTAGAAAGCCCCCAAAGTTTGCTAACCAAAAAGATCACACGACTAAAATCCCTGAGCTAGTAAGTGATGCTGGAAGCTCTATCCCTTTATTATGTATAGATTTTTGAAGTGAGATCTGTGCCTCCCCTACCGTACTATTAGAGACTTGATTGTCCTGGAAATCCTGTTTGTCTGCAAGTCCATCAGCACTAGAACCAAATAGTAGATGGATAGGTTATAACTCAGCACTTCTGAAAGTTCTGTAATAAACTTCCCCTTTATGTTAAAAAGTGTGAGTTGCCTCTTTTCCCTTAAGCATAAACTAGATGAATGGATGGACATTCACAATTTTACCATGGGAGATGACTGGATGGGTATCCACAAATATACTCTGCAACAGACTAGTATTGACCTTCTGACAAAAGGAGACATGGCCTGAGCGAGAGTACTGGCAAAGCATGAGTGGTCATAAAGTTTACAGGCCTTGGAATATCTATGAATCAATGAATCTATATCTAATCATGTGATGCTGTCTTTGGACATTGTTTAATTATGTTTAGCACTAAAATAAAATCTGGTTAAGACAATAAAATTGTAGTAGAATCCAATAATAAGCAAAATGTTTCATTTGCATTTGCTTTTCATTGAAAAACTCAACTTTATGCTCTGATACATTTTAAGGACAATGAAGGAAAGTTTAGGGATGACTGCCTTTTGAAAGGTTGGGAATAGAAAGTGCAATCCTCAGAAATATGAAGTACAATTAAGTGTAATGTATGTTAACTCCAAAAATTATGGTATCTTAAGAGTTATTCTCCTTTCTTCAAAGTACACTCACATAGTATGTATAAGTATGTATAAGTATCATGGAAAGAAGAGTACAGGAGGTACAGTGGGTGAAGTACCTATAAAATGCCTTACAGGTACAGCATCACACATACTGTTTTTACTCCTCTTAACAGTTTAGTTTTTTTGTTTGTTTGTTAGCTTGTTTTTTTTATTTATTTTTTTTTTTTGCAGTATCAATATTTACACTATCGGGTCTTAAACTTGCAAAATGGAGCTTTTAAAGATTAGATGCCTTAATGTCTATGGGATGGAGTTTCATGCCAATTATTATTTGTGTTGCATTTTATTTATTTGTGTTGTATTTCATTTTGTAATTACTCAGGGGTATTGATTATCTAAAACGGATATTTTGTGTCCTGTCCACTCTCCCTTTTCTCCCTCTGAGTTATGATCATACAAAAATGTGAGGATTTTCCTACATCCTTCCACTGAGGGTACAACATTCATAATATGTTAAAAATTATTTGCAGTATACAGAGCATCAAAGTAAAACTTGCACTACTAAGCATTCCTGAAAGCTCTAAGATTACTGTAAAATGAATCATAAATATTACCTTAAAATGAAATGTCTTGTACAGTTAGCCTGATAGCACAGAGAAGAGTATCTGACCATGCAGCTGACAATCTGAGTTTGGGAATAGGCTAAGCTTATGGGTATAGGTGGCAGGATTACAGGAGGAAGTAAATGATGGACAGCTCTCCTATAAAACGAAGAAGATTTTAGGGGAACTTCTGTGTATGTGACCTTCATCTGATGGAGAATAGGTGCCCCGCAGCTCAACGATTTCATTAAGGGTCAGTAATTCACAAAAATGGTGCAACTAGTTTTCTTTTTGTAGATTGTAATATCAAACATGCAATGAATTCTAAGTTCATTTTCTCATGAAAATACTTACTAGGTGAAGATTTGAAGATTTATAGTATTTCCAAGGTTTCCTGTTACGTTTAATAATCCTCAGGGAATTTTTCTGTAAACTAGTTAGTCTGATGTCCTTTCCAAATTTTAAGTAGAACAGATAAGCCCTGAATTGACAACTGTCACAGAAATAGCTACCTCTTTGCTATGTTGTGTCAGAAGTATTATGTAAGTAGCCTTTCCATAATAGAAGAGAGAGACATCATTCTGTCTAAATCTGTGGTGGACACCAGTGGTGACATTTATAGTTATGCCTTCCACAGAGACAGAAACAATCTTTATTATGAGATTTTCAGAGAAACCATTGGATTATCAAGTAGAAGCAATGTGAGATAGATTGCAGAGTCATCAGTGAAGGACCTGTGAGGGTATCTGAGAAGTACAACTGGTAACTTGTTCAGACTACTCTTAGGGAACACAGACAAATGCTTCTCTTCATCCTCCTTCTTAGAGTTTTCTCTGTCTGTATCAAACCCCATTCATTCTATCCGCACCTTTTACTTCACTTTCGATAAACACTACCATTAAGCACCCTGTATAAATGAATTCTCCCAAATTCAGCCAGTTCTTTTTGATTGTGAAGACTCTAGATTTACTTAATACTGATGAACTCCGTACTGCATGGCTATGCCAATGACATTTTGGTAGATCCAGAAATCCTTGCACATAGCTGCAAGGAGTTGTTATACTTAACCGTGAAACAAAATCACTTCTAGTGATTTCCAGTGACTGGGGTCATTGAGGGTCACCAAACACTGGAACAGCCAAAACTGGTAGTGGTGAGTGAACCAAACATCATAAACTACAGTTATGAATGTGACTTGCACAACACCAATTGACAAATGTGTGTTAATATGGAGGCCTCAGAATACCGGTAAAAGCAGTGCAATTTAAAGCATTGTAGTGTGTGTTTTTGTTGTTTTGTGCAGCTGCATCTTTTTCTCATCAGATTCAAATGCATGTTTATTTTGTTACCATAGAGAGCTGGTGGCACCCATTAGTCACAAGCTACACACCCAACAGTGTACCACCCTGTTACTCAATGTCATTATGACATTAGTTTGTTTAGTACACCACCTCAATTACCAATAGAGTCTATGCTAGGCCATACAATAGAGTCTATGCTAGCCCATACAATGGCTTAGTATAGCTTGCCAACTTATCCATGAGGCCTTGATTTGGATCCAGCCTCCACAGTCACATTTTGCAAGTTATCGCTAGTACTGTGACTTGCAATAAACCCCTCTCAGAAGTTCTGAAATTGGTCGCAAGTCATTTATCAATTTGTGCTCCTTACAAAAACATCAAACCTTTGACTCCTAATACTACTCATCCCCCAGTGTATCAAAAGTAGTTTAAATGCACCTTCACATCATGTAGTTATTTATCCTTTGCAAACAGCTGAGATGCAAAACCTAACATTTATAGATGATAACTTTGTGCAAACAAGTGATTCTTAAACATGATTACCTTTAAGTACAATGGTAATAGTATCTTGGTAACTCATTGGTACTATTTATTGTAAATCCTCTTATTTCCTTTTACTTCTGTCTTAGAAACGTCATTGGGATCTATGGCTTAATAGTGAATGTACACATTTCAAAAGCCACTGCATCAAATAATCAAACTTGGAAAACTTTAAACTTACAAATAACCCCAGAAACATATTTTAGTCTAGTGTCCACTTTATTCCTAAGTTTCACATTAGCACTGTTACAACATTTAAAAAAATCTATGGTTCATTCTTATTTAATGACAAACTGAACATGGTCCTCATCATCAGCCCCCTTTTTCCCATTTTATACATGGGTTGGGGTGTCGTGTCAACTGTCACCATCTCTCTTGATTCAATGCCACTCTTCCACATTCCACAACTCATGTCTAATTGCTCCAGGTCTTCTCTCACACAGTCCACTCATCTCTTTACTGGATGGCCTCATTTCCTCTTGCTTTCTTACTAAGTGTCCCCAATCATATTCACCAGGTGGTTTTCTGCTTTTCTGCACGTGTCCAAACCACTGTAATCTGTCTCTTTGACCTTTTTGGCAACTGGAGCTACTTCAGATTCTGCTCTTATGTCCTCATTTCTTTATCTGTCCCAACCCAGGATGTCTACTTAAGTTATATGTTGGCCACTCTTGTGTGTGATCTTGTGACTGTCTCTCTTTCTGAGCCATTTGCCTAGAATGGCCTCTCCTTCTTTATTCCTGTTGCCCTATCCATGTGGACCCAGGCAGTCCTGATATCCTGTTCTGTCTTTCCTAACATATGCATTCAGGTCCCCTATTCATGTTGTCCTGTTTTCCCATGTAGGTCCTACAGCTGGACTCTTCCCTTCACTGTTACTACCACGCTGTGGGGCAGCGGTTACAATTATGAAAACTGCTCTGTCCTTACACTGGAATCTTATTGTATGTCACTAAATCTGATGACATCATTCATTGTCTTCTGAAGTATATCCCTCACCACAATTCCCACACCATTTCTAGCCTGTCCTCCTCATGAGCAGTAGACTTTGGATCCTACGCCAAGTGGCTTTGCTGCACTCCCCTTCCATCATGTCTTTTGGATACATAGGATATCTAGCCTCCCCCCTTGTCATTGTGTCAACCACTTTCAAGCTCCCTCCTGTCAGTAAACCTTTGCTGACTGTAGCAATTCTTAGTTCATGTTTGGCAGGTTGATTCGTTTTATGTCCAGCCTTCACTCAACAGAGCTATCCCAGGTAAACCAAGCTAGTTAACTGGATACACTGGCCAACCAGTAGCTTGAATAGTGGGCAAGTTGCTACTCCTGCCATGGCATGCAGTTTGTGATCCATGTTCTCCTATGTTAAGGATACTGTGCACAACAGTCGATGCCCAAAACAGTCATCCTGTACAATTTTGTCCCTATATGGCAACATGCAGAGTCTGTGTTGCTGTCTACAGCTCCATCCTTTGGTGAGTATGAGATGGAAACACTCAGCATGTATTTTGGAGGTAGGAGGCACCTCACAGAGACATAGGGAGAACACAAACTCCCAACAGGCTTTGCTCTGAGGGCAGGATCAAAAGATTCAAATTCAAAGATTCAAAGAAACTTTATTGTCATTTAGGACCACACAAGTACAGCCTAAATGAAATTACAAATGTCAGCTCACAAGAGAAATGCAGTGCAAATAACAGATACAGCGGTATCAAAGAATAACATAAGAAATAAAATAACAAGACGTATGACATGCAAGAGGTAGTTCATATTACATAAACACATTCAATGCCCATTATCCAGTGATAAATAATAAATACCCACCACTAAACCCTACACTGCTAAGATACAGAATAAATAGAGACTAGTGAATAGCAGCTGCTTAGTTACTATATTGCACTTGTGAAACTTAGACGTGACTCAGTATAGCCATCATATTGCATAATAGTAATGCTGGCAGTAATTGCTCAGAGCAGCAGGATTAAATGAAAAAAGAGGCCTTGTGCCTTATGTATGGGAGGCAAAGACCTTAACCATTATGACAATTAGTTTTGTCAGTGACAAACTGAGCCTTTCAAGTATTTTCTTACATGTACTGTACATCATTTATGTCCCCATTTCTTCACAAATAGTTATTACCAATAGTATAAGAACTATACTTATTTTTATAATCTTGTTGATTGTGCTACTTTTTCATGAAACTTTACCTACATTTAAAGCATTATTACCACTCGCAACTTCTATTCATGCCCCTTGCTAATACTCTATAGGCCTTTATTTACTACAAAAATCTCTGCATGCCAATTTTGCTGCTTGTTTTGTTAGAAATCTTATTCTAGCATTACTTCATTTAACACTCACAGTCTTCCCTCATGAATTTTAAATGGTCTCCGTTTTTTTCATAAGAACTATATCTATTAATATGTATATCTATCTTTATAGATGGATAGATAGATAGATAGATAGATAGATAGATAGATAGATAGATAGATAGATAGATAGATAGATAGATATAGGTACCCTGCATTTGATATAAATGCAGATTTGTCAACATCTGTTTAATCAACCACATTTAGTGGATATATTGAGATGATCGACAGGTGCACTAGACTGACAATCCCTGGATAGGGCAATATTCCCTTTACCCAGGGATTGTTTGACCATGGTATATATAATTATTAGAGGATGTGGGGGGACTGGAGGGGCATGGTATTTGTTTTTTTTTTTCATTTGCTTGAAAATTGCATGAGCCAATGTTCTTTCTCAGCATGAGTAGTAGTGTGTCGATGTTTGGTTTGTCTACCTCTTGAGGTCAACATTTTGGAAGTCGATGTATGAGTGACAACTAAAGTGAGTATATATGCACATATATATATAGGTAGAAAGATATAAATAGACAGATACATAGATAAATAGATAGATAGATAGATAGATAGATAGATAGATAGATAGATAGATAGATAGATAACTTGTTTACAACAATATAATATTACAAAGATGATATGCTATCTCATATTCTGTAGTCAGTATTGTCACTCAGACTATACTGTCTTGCTGTTCATAATATAATTTCCTTACCACCCTGGGCTTAAAGTCACTTAAGCTGTCAAACTATTTCCTACGAGTCATATTAAAGTATTTCTTCTACCAATCTTTGCATCAGACCAAATGGATCATTATTAATTCTGTTAATGTTCCTTTGACCATTTTTCATCTATTTTCCTAATGTCCATATATTGCATTTACTTCATTCCTAAAGCCTTTATTATCACATCTTTTTTTAAGGTTAAAAAAAAATGAAGTTATTGTTATTATTTATTTTTTGACATCTTTGTGCCCTCTCACAGTCATACCCCAACACTAAGAAAGAACATCTTCAAAGGGTCCAATATTACCCAACTGAAACACTATGTCCTGACACAGACTATTTTGATCCATTCATCAAGAGCTATAATATGGTGGTTTCTTCTTCCCAGCAATCAAAAGACATACAAATGTTGGTTGTTGCCTTGTATAGCAAGAGTGCTGCTTGCATGTTGTGATATTTCCTATAACCTCTGCTGGTGTTACACCAAACAGTGGCATCGGCTATGGTCTCAGACTTGTTCATCTCCTGATTACCTATGCGTGTGGTGTTGTTGTATGCTACAGGGATTTTTTATATTCCCTTTGCTACAGACTTCTGGATGTAATATCCCTATTTAGAATGACTCATGGCAGATGATAGCACAACAACTATTGCTGACATTTTACTATCAAATGTGCAATCGGACTTTGTTCAATTTACGTTAGTCAGAAATGCCCTATTCGATAGTAACAAAAGAATGAACATATAAACGTAGAAATACACAACAGTGAATGCAGCTCAGCATTTGCTGTTGTGACTTTCTACATTTTAATGCAGATTGCACTATAGTGTAGAGTTACCACCTGTCCCACTTTGCGAGGGACAGTCCCTCTTTGGGCAGTTATGTCCTGACAAAAAAATTTTAAAAATGGCAAATGTCCTGAGATTTTAGGACAAAAATATTTCCTATATTTTATGTAATAGTTGCATAAAACAGTTATTCCGTATCTAAAATACCTAAATGTTATAAGAAACAGAATAAGCAACTAAAATGCTACAAGAATAAGCTTTTATTTAGGCAAAAAAAGTTAAGTTCTATCCTTTGTATTGACCGTGGGTATGTGTCGGCCTGTAAAATCTGATGTTTGTACCGAAAATGTCCCACTTTGGCCATTTGAAAAGGTGGCAACCCTACTATAGTGGGGATAGGGAAATGTACCCTTTCCCTCACTGTAGTGTGATCTCAGATTTTGTATATATAAGTAGCAGGGGTACTTTGTGTTGCCCAGTACTAGCAGTTGTGGAAGTGTGGTGAATGTTTGAATTGTGCCGCATTTGAACATTCTCCACTTCTGCGTTCAACTTTTTTGTCAGCGGTCTTTTTTGTTTTCATTTCTATGGTTCGTAGAAACGATAATTCACATAAAGTGCGATCGCTGAAATGAGAGTAAACCATTGCTGACTCAATCTACTTCAACTAGACTAGACTTTGACACATCCATTGACTTTTAGGATGTAAATGGAACCTGGGATATCAGTGGCACACACAGATGCCTCACTTCTCCATAAGTGGATCAGCCAACATAACTGTTACTTGCTTTGCCAAAAGAACATCAATTTTGCATGACCATGGAAGCTGTCACAGGGTGTCACATTCACGCGATGGATAGTACTTCTACAGTTCACAGCAAGGGGGTATCTGGCTTAGTTCTTGGCTGGACTGCTTTCTTGTAATCATGTTATTCTTGTGTTTGTGCAGATTTTCTGTGAGTGCTTCAGTTTCCTCACACATTCCAAAGACACGCAATAGAAGAATCGGGGAATCTAAATTGTACATATGAGTGAGTGCATGCACATATGATATAGAGGAAAGACCTGTCTACCTACTTGAATTTCTCTCTTTCAGTTGTAAACTCCATGGATATTGGTGGCTGGCTATTGGGTCAGTCAAGGAGTCAGCTGCAACTAGTAAGAGAGAGTGAGAAGAAGACAGAGAGAGAGAGAGAGAGAGAGAGAGAGAAAGAGAGAAAGAGAGTGAGATAATTTTATTTATTTATTTAGTTATTTATTTTAATTTATCATTCTGTTTGACTTTGGTCATAAAAGGATGAAAACTACAGTCTCAGGTATGATGCAATTTCAAAAATGCACTGTTTTAGCAAGAACTGTGAAATTCTAATTTTTATTTTGTTAAAACTCTGGAGAATGGTAGACTATTTTCAAAATCATAAATAAAAAGGTAACTTTGAACAGCAGCTTTGTTACAGCCCTTTACTGGCTGTCAATAAGCTTCATAGAGAGAAAAAAGGACCTTCCTATGTAATATGACTGTGAATTGTACATATGTTACCTCTACTTTTGATCAACTGAAATGTTTTTGCATCTGGCTGAAAACAATGCTTTATATTAGATTTTTATGCTGCATGTCATATTACTAATTTAGTTTACTTTCCTAGTTACAGTTCATATACTTCTTTTTATGTAGGAAAAACTAATCAGAAACCTAAAGAATGAACTACAAAATATATTTCTAATATCAGGAAACATTATATTTGGAATGTCTTAGCCAGATAAAAGGTCAAGGGTGAGCAGCATTCATTTACATTATTTTTTTTTGGAAATACCTTTATTAAATTATTAATTAAGACATAGCCACTCATACATCAATAGAAAAAATGCAGTGCACATTGCATAAATATTTTCTTTCTATTTGACAATTATTTACTTCAGCGTTATATACATTGCTGAATTCCTGCCTTTCCTTAAATCACACTCCTCCTCCTCCTGAACATTATTATGCATGTATTGTTCCAACAGTTTCAATTTATTTATATATAATTTGCTCCTTCCCTTTTCTACATATCTCACTATAGCATCTAAAATATTCAGTATTTCAATTGCAGTTGGTTTAGATTTTAATTTCCATTTACTACTGTTTTGGCAGCAAATAGCATTAAACTTAGTTAAGCCTTACTATGTAGTGACAATTCAGATCCTGTTTCCCAGCTCAAAATAATCATGTCCTTAGTTACATGCATTTGCCCATACACACCCCCAGTATTTCTGATAAAATACTCTGTATAGATTTTTTTCAACTCTGCCAACTCATTAGATTTCCCCAAAATGTTTACAGTTATCTCTATCTTTTCCATCATACCTGCCACATTTATTGTCTACCCGAGGAAAATTTTTGTGCAGTCTAAATGGTATATAAAAATACCTATGCAGAAATTTCCAAGTAAAAAATGAATTGGCTTGTCTGTGTGACCTTTTCAGTTTTTGGTTTAGATGTTAGTAGGGATATTTTCCAGACACATTAATGGTTATGGACATCAGCTGGGTTTAAAGACCCTGTGTTTCTAGATTATAGCCAAACAGTCCACTATTCTGTGCTGATAAGGCCAAAAGAAGGTGAAAATGTGCATTTGGCTTTATTGGCCTGAATCTGTCTATAAAGACTTAAAAAGGAGAAACTAAAAAGTCTTGGACATTCAGAAGCCATATAGCTGAAACTGTTGATATCCTTATGGGATCATTTCCATATAGCTATGGGCCTCTATTACAAGAGGTTTAAGGTATCACACAGTGAAAACTCTAGCCTGGTTAGGTTTTTCTTGTAAATATTTAATTTTATCATGTCCCCATAAATATGGGCATTCTCAACCAATTCACGTGTGAGTGCATAGTTTACTTCTATAGCACTTGTTTCATCTTCATTAAGTTTATATCCCAAAAAAAGACTTGAAACTGTCTCAAAATGTCCCACAATACAGAAATGTCTTTTTCTGGGTTTATCAAGTACAAAAATGACATCTGTAAAAAGTATAACTTTTCTTGGTTACTATGCGAGTCATATCTATGAGTTTGTTTGCCCTTTATTTTCCTTGCCCTGCTTATAAAATCACAGCTCTGTTAAATGCTTTCTCTGCATCAAGACTCACCAAAAATAGCAGGCTTTCTTACATTTGGTCTCCTCTGAATTATCACTGTTCTGTTAATGTTTTCAAATGTATACCTCGTCTCCATAAGACCACATTGGTCTATATCTATCAATTTTGGCAACACATTTGCCTTTCTATTAGCAAGTATTAGCAAGTATTGACCTAAGACTTCAGAATTGTGGCTTAAACTGAAAGAAGTCTATTATGAAGTTTAATCTTTAGGGCATTTACCCTCTTTAGGTAATATAACCACCACAGTTCTTTTCCAAGATGCTGGTAACCCATCCCCTTTAAAATACCATTAAACAAAACCTTAAATGTGTTTAGCACTTCATAGATTCATAGGTGTTTAATTGACTAATGATCACAAGGGCCTTTTTAAGCCTAGCCATGCATTTTACTTTATTTATTTATTTTACATTTGTTTACCAGGAAAGTCCAACTGGACAAACTGTCCTTTTTCAGTGGATGTCCAGGGAAAAAGCCATAAGATACATATATAATGTAGATATAAAAATATTGATTCAATCTCAGTCTGATCTGTAAAGCCATAGAGTATATTATTATGAATCTCATAAACAAAAACATAGGCAATCTCCAAGCACTTGGCCCCACACAGTTCAGATTCGTCAAGGGCAGATCTTGCCTATTGAACTTGGTTGACTTGGTCAAGGCCTTTGTCACAATCCACCATGTGGGCATCATTGAAAAGCTAACACAACTTGGCATAAATTCCTATCTCATCAGGTGGATGGCCAACTGGCTCACTGATAGGCCCCACAAGGTCAAAATAGGCACCTCCACCTCCGACAGCGGACCTGTCAGTAATGGTGTTCCCCAGGGATCTGTCCTGGGACCCCTGCTGTTTGGCATCTATTTCTCAGAGGTCCAGGCAAAGACAAAAGGCCTGTGGCTGGCCAATTTTGCAGATGACTGTAAGTTGGGTGCTGTCATTGACTCCCCAAATGATGTTAACATACTGCAACAGGGTCCCACAACAACAAATGATTGGTGCCAAACTCATGGCCTTAAGTTAAATGCAAAAAAACAAAAAATGTATTATCATACCATTTGGCAAAAACATGGCCCCTACTGATTATCACATCAACGGCCACCCCCTAAGCACTCATCCTGTAGTAAGAGACCTAGGTACTCAGGTTGACAAAAATCTTACATTGGACATCATGTAGAGGCAGTGGTCAGAAAAGCCTTTTGCTTGGTTCAGCTCATACATAAAGGGATTGCATCCAGAAAAAAGGAGGTTATTACCTCTCTGTACTCCTCCTTCTTAGGCCAATAATTGAGTATAACACCCCATTTGGTATATACCTCTCCAAACACCTGCACCAAAGGCCCAGAAATACCTCACATAGAAAATCCATGGCCTCCAACACTTGTCCTATTTGATGGGGTCAAATCACTATCACTCTACTCCATAATGTATAGATTGCTCACAGGTGATTGGCGTCTCAACTACAAGGCAATATCAGACCCTGCCTACTAGAGATGCTTCATATCCATAAGTCTATCTGCTTACACATTACCTGTTTGAAAGGCCTAAATCTAATATGCAACATCCACAAAACCTGCTTGAGAGACAGGTTTGTCTCCCAGTGGCTGCCCCTTCTCTGGAACAGATTTCCCATACATGTCAAACAGAGTACATTGTTGACCCTTTTCAAGCGCAACCTTGATGAGTGGATGGGAAACCACAAATTTGTCCCAGGGTTTCCACCTGTGTCCCTCACTGACAGGGGTGACAAGTGTTGACTGAGGTTTCTTTTTTGGGGATAAACTCTTGGCTAGGCTTGTAAGGGCTCCAGGGCCATTACCCTAGTAACCTCCTATGAGTTTATGATCCTATGATCCTATAATACAAGCACAAAATGAAAATACATGTTATAAATTTCACTGATACAATCACATGGTCTAGATAGGATACAAAGAATATCAGTACTGTGATTGTAGATAGAAAACAAGCAAGTTAAGTGTACATATGCTTAGTAGGGGTATACTATTCAAATACAAAAATAGGTTGTGTTTCTTTCGCTGCTTTAAGACATCTATTTCCTAAACAGGGTTTGTACAAGAACAGGTCCATGATTTGGATAGGTGTGATTTGAGAAGTGTTTTTTTTTTAAAGTCGGAAGTGTTAGTAGTTATTCTGATATTAATGACCGGGGATTCCAAGTTTTGGCTATGCAGATGGAGTAAAAGGAAACTCCAGCTTGCATTGTTACGTTTAGGATTTGTTACTGGAATGCAATACCCTGTTATTGGAGTCGTGTATCAGTAGATTTTAAAGTGCTGGTATTTTATCTGTCTGATTTAGTATTTGATGGGCAAAGGTGAGTTGATTATACGCAAGCAGATTTGGTAGTTCAAGCCAGGATAGTTGCTTTAAAGCCAAACAATAATGGGATCTGAAATTGGTTACTGTGGCAAACTTTGTGATTTTATTATAGCAAGTTTCTAGTTTTGTCAGATCAGATTTCTTAATGTTTGTCAGGATTTGTGAGGTGTATAGCATCATAGAGATAAGATAGGTTTTGCTATAGTGGCCTTTGAAGATTTGTTAAGAAAGTATTGATTTCTGTACAGAGTTCCTAGTCTTTTGTGAACTTTTTTTATGGTCTGTGATATATGTATGTCAAATTTTATATTATCAAAGGTAACAACCAATAAGTCAGCTGCTAATTCCCAAACTTGTCATCAAATCCTTTAATTCAATGCTTCTATAAAACTCACACTGAAAACATTCACAATAAATTCACTATAAAATGTTCACAGTTAACCATAAACGTTTTATAGTGAATTTATTGTGGATGTTTTCAGTGTGAGTTTTTAGAAGCATTGAATTAAAGGACTTGATGACAAGTTTTGGAATTAGCAGCTGATTTATTGGTTGTTACCTGCAATTGTGTGCTTTTTTCTTCCAATACCAAGTAATTTGGAGTTTTCTTTGGTTATAAATTTTATATTATGGTCAATGTCCACTCCAAGTAATTTTATTTGAGAAACTGGAGAAATAATTGTATGGCTTAATGATGAGATATTGAATGTTGGATGGGTGTCTGCAGCTTTTATTGGATAGAAGAGCATGAGTTTTGTTTTGGTAGGTTAATGTATACGTTCTGCATTGTTTAGCCAAGATTCCACAGCATTAAATGACTGCTGGGTAATTTTTTGGAGTTTCTATAGTGCTGGGGTGGGACAAATCAGGGTAGAATCATCCACATGTTGAACTACAGAGGTAAGTGGGGTGAGAGTAAAAAGATTGTTAGCAAAGATAATAAAAAGGAGAGGGCCCAGAATAGATCCCTGTTAAACTCCCGAAGTTACAGACAGTAATGAAGAGAGATTTTGTTGCCATTTTACAGCTTGCTGGCATCAAGTAAGATATTGCTGGAACCAAGTAAGTGCAGAATGGCTAAGTTTATGTTCCGAGAGTGTAGTTAAGAGTTTAAAATGGAAGATGGTATCAAAAGCTTTGGACAGGTCAAGAAAGATGGAGGAAACTAAACTGCCATCAATGCGGTGGTGGTTAATAATGCTAGTAAAGTTAACAAGGGCAGTGGTAGTGCTATGATTAGGATAGAAACCTTGATGAGTGTTAGACAGAAGATTGTCGGTTATTAGATAGCTCAAGATTTGTGAATGGATGCACCTCTCAAGTATTTATGATAATGGTGGTAGTATAGTTATTGGCCAGTAATTTGATAATTCAGTCAAGTTTCCACCTTTATGTAGATGGATGATATGTTATACTTTCCAAATTTTAGGGTTTTGTTGTTCTGAGATGAATCAATTTATTAATATGGTTACTGGAGGATATTGCTTCTGCAGCAATTTTTACATATTCAGCAGGTAGATAATTGGCAGCAAGTGTAATAGGTTTAAGCTTTTTGTGGTATTTAACTATGGTGTTTATTGGGACAGGTTGGAAAGTTATTAAGATCTAGTGTGGGTACTATGTGAGTCTGGGCAGGGGAAGAACAATTATTGTTTGTGAGGGCTATTATGAATTTGGTGAAGTGTCTGTTAAATTGTGAGGCTATGCTGCTTTTAATACCTGTGAGTGTTGGGGAGGGAGTACTAGTTTGTCCTGGCTGTGGGATTTTTTTGATGGCATCCCAAAATTTTTGTGAGTTTCTTTGATTTTTTTTTATTGGACACTGCAATAGTAATTTATTTTGTCCTGTCTGATATGTTTTCTTTAGCTTTATTTCATAGTTCTAGATATGTTTGTTTGTTAGTTGTAGTTTTGTCATTGAGACATTTCTCCCAGGCCTTATGTCTAGTTTTTAACAGAGATCTTGTTTCTTTGGTTAGCCATGGAGCATAATTGGATTTTCTCCTTATTTTTTTTTTGGGGGGGACAAGATGTTTAGGATATTGAGGAAGGTTGAGTTAAAGAATGTGACTGCAGTATATTAAGGGAGATCTTTGAGTGGTGTACAGTCACATTTTTTAAACTAGTTATGAAGTCATTGTCAGGTCCCTTTGAGCAAGTATTTTCAGTCTTGGTTACCACTTTCAGCAAATGATCTTTAGAGATAATTGGGACAGTAAGGGACTCAGATATTTTAGGGCTTCAGATGCAAGTCTCAGGGACGAAACTGGAACTGAATTTGTCTAGAAGGATGTTAGGCAATATCTACTGGGTTAGAATAGGAAGTGTTATTTTCAATAAGTTTAGAGGAATGTAGGGTTTTTTTTCTTCATTTTCTAACTTAGGTAAAGATGAATTTATAATTCTGACTTCCAAGTTTTTGGGCTCCTTTACAGGACCTGGCTGATAGTGTTTTTTTTCATTTTTTGTCTTGCTTTGAATATTAAAATGTTTTCTGATTTGATCTTTTCTTTTATGACCTACATATAAACATTGTGTTTACATCTGACCTACTTGACTGTTTCTTATGTTTTTGATCTAATTATCCCCAGGATTATAATTCGCAAACTCCCAAAAGTCCACAGGGATCTGCAGAGAACATTGATATAACCAGCAACATCCAGCCATGGCTGGGAGAAACAATCTTTAATATTTTAGAACATGAAACAAGACCATAGTTCTTTATGTCTATCTATCTATCTATCTATCTATCTATCTATCTATCTATCTATCTATCTATCTAGCTATTTGCATTTGTTAACCATGATAGTTCGACTGGGTTATATAAGAGCACTTTTCAGTGGAGTCCTGAGGAAAAAAAGCTGGAGAAATTAAAAAATGAACATTACAGTGAATATAAGAGTATATAACCAACATATGTCCAACAAACATAAGCAATATTATCTAGAGCAGTGAAAGAATATTTCATGATTTACTGAAGGAGTAAATAACATAATCAAAAATACATATGATATGCACAGCCCTGGACATTAAAGCATTGTTCACACAAGACGCAGTAATTGGGCGGGGTGGTTGTAGTGAAAAGAAATCTAAATTAGGAGGTCAAAGCTAGAATCTGTGGTGCTACCAACTGGAAGAGAGTGTCAGGTGTAATAAAGTAAACCCAGACAGTGAAAGCAGAACAGCTGAGGAAGCTAGAAGTGATGGGGATGAAGTGCCTGAGGTGGGTACTAGTCAAGGTGTAGCTAGTTAATAATATGCCAGGTGTCATCCCCTAATCCCATACCCCTCAAAAAAAAGCTCTTCTCCTAATGTGAAGAGCAACAACATTTTTTCTACTTTTCTGCTTTTAAACTGCAGAAATCTTCTTTTTACATTTTTGACTACATATGGAGTTTTACAGCTCTTCAGTCTGAAAAAAGGGTGTAGTCCATACCATACACAGAGCACTAAAGTGTGCAGTTTGACAGCAGTTATGATACCGGCAGTTTAATGTTAGTATGCACAGTAGATTGCTCAGGATTACTTGATTACACCACCTAACTTATTATAACTGGGAGACTGCCCCTTTGTCCCACCCTAGCAATGCTACTGGGTGCTAGGATGTGCAATGTGAGACAGATGAAGAAATGAGGACATCAGAGAGAAAGTCAAAGTAGCCAGAATAGCAGAAAAAGTCAGTGGTTCAGTCATATCCGCAAGAATGCAGATGATGATTTACTGAAAAAGATTTGGGAGATACAGGAAGAAGACACAGGGGTCAGGGAAGGCTCCTTACTGTTTGGTATATACTTCTCAGACATTTAGGTCAAAACTAGAGTTGTGGTTGACCAAGTTTACAGATGACTGCAAACTAGGTGCAATCATTGAATCCCCAAACGATGTCAGTATACTCCAGGATGGTCTCACACAGACCAACGACTAGTGTATAAGTCATGGTCTCAAACTGAATGCAAAGAAATGCATCATCATTCCTTTCTGCACAAAATAATGTCCCTTCACACTATGAAATCAATAACAATACCCTAAGTACCCATGAAGTGGTAAGGGGACCAGGGATCACCGGTGGACCATGACCTTAACTTCAACCACCACATGTCTACCATTGTAAGAAAAGCTTTCCATGTAGCTCACTTGATTAGCAAAGGCATTGCATTGAGAGTAAAAGAAGATATAAACCCCCTATACTCTGCACTTATACGGGCCATAATTGAGTATAACTCCCCATTCGGTATGTAACGTACTAAGTATCTAAAGCAATTAGAGAGACCTCAGAGGTTTTTAACAAAGAAGATCAAGGCCCTCCAGCATGTGCCTTACATGGACTGACTAAAATTCCTGTCACTATACTCCGTTTCATATAGACTTCTTAGTGGAGACTTATGCCTGCCCTACAGAACAACCTAAGACCCAAACCTAATGAAATGATTGCATATCCATAAATCATATAGGTCTAGGGCTACCCATTCTAGGGACTTAAATATTGTCTGTGACTTAAATAAGACATGCTTGAGGGACAGATACATCTCCCAGTGACTGTCGCATCTCTGGAACAGGCAGGCTACCAATTCATGTGAAACAGAGCACCTCTATGACACTGTTCAAGAGGAACTTGAATGAGTGAATGGGGCACCATAAATTCATACCAGAGATAGCACCCACAACCCTCCTGGACATGGGCAGTCATCACTAAATGCAATCTTGGGTATTGACTAGAATGTCTACAGTATTACATTGGGTTGAAATGGCTAGGCTTAAAATGGCTTCTGGGTCCAGGACTGTCCTTTGGTCAACTGGTGCCCTAGGCAAAAGGTCTCCACAGCTCCCCCCAACACCACCCTGTGCCTCCATCCTGGTCTACCTACACCATCCAGATTACTAGAAAAGTACTCCTGCTAGAGCGGCTCCCTAGGCAGCCACCTAGTTGGCCTATGTCTAAGGCCGACTATGTCTGGGTCAATAGCCTAGTAATCTCCTATGATCCTATGACAAGAAAAAATGAGGCTATCCAGCCATCTTGGCTGGTTTGCAATAGAGAAGACCTAGGACTGTCAAGCATGATGTTGATGATGATAGAGTTGATACTGTTCACTCCCTCTTATCTGGATGTAGTGAATTAACTGATAACAATATTAATACATGATGTTGTCTTCTAAAAATCTTGTTGGAAAATAATGCTGTTATATTTCAAGATGTGTTATGTTTACAATGTCCTGGGATAGGCATTGATACTTCATGAGAAAACACTTAGATCAGTAGGCTACTGGCAGAGAAGAAACATCATTCATTTTTAAACAATAATGACTTTAGGAAACACTTAATGTTTCTATATACATTTGTGGACAATATACTAAAGTGCTAAGGAAGCCATGGTGGTGCAGCAGTAGCATTGTCGTCTCACAGCAAGAGGTTCTCCTGTTTGATTCTCAGCTGGAGCGCCTTCTGTGTGGAGTCTGCATGTCCTCCCCACAGTCGACTGGCATTCGAAAGACATGCATAAATGGGTGTGCCTTCGTTGGAAGTTGGGCATCAAGCTGGCACTTCGGCATCGTAAAAAATCTACTGCCAATCATTAGCGGACTGGAGTTCTACTGTGGTGACCCCTAACCAGGAAAAGCTGAAAGAAGAACATACTAAAGTGCACACTAAGGCATAGTAATCTATTGCATTAGTTCTTCTGTGCAGGTTCAAAGCCAGGGATATCATAGTTCACACACCTATTGCAGATTTCTCATAAATGTGCATAACTAGCTATTCCTCATGCCTTATGTCACTACCTTATCAGGCTATTCTGTATGATGTCATGCTGATTAATTCAGGTCTACACCATGCCACCTTGAACTTTAGTGCAGTATGCAGAACTGTAGTGCCTAATTAATGATTTGTGAAGCCACTATTTGACTTCCTTTTTCTATATTACCAAGTATATATGGTTGGGTACACACATGGAGCATGTTGACTCTTTTCTCTGAGCTCTGCCACTGACTTTTTGAATCCAGCCTTCTTTCATTAAACACTTCTTTTATGACAGTATAAGAATACAAATAATTTCTTCACTGTATCTCATAAATGAGTGGAAAAATAAGAAAACATTAATCCTTTTTGTTGAACATTAACAGTGAATAAACTTGGTAAATTCTATCTTTTCTTTGTCTAAGAAGAAACAATGTTTTGTATTAATATTATAAATGTTATTTGTGTATCGATACACCAATGAATAGTGTAGCTTTCAATCAGGGTAAAACCTACATTTGTAATGTCACCCTATGCTGACAAAGGTATATCCCAGCAATGAAAAGGAAGGAAGAGTTGTTCATTGCTTTTAAGCAATAAAGTTGTTTCAAATTAATGTTCTTATTTTAAATAATGATTTTATTATAAGATATAAATAAAAAGAAAAATAGACGTATGTGGTTGTTTCTTCTGAGGAAAACTGGGACAACATGTATTGTGAAATGTTTCTGCCACACATATTGTGCTTTTTGTTGTCAGCTGGCTTCCTGTTTTGTGATTTTCAGTTTTTTATTTCAGTCACATTTTGTTTGGGCATTATTGTATTCACTTGCATCAGGTCTGGTAATGGTGACAAGTTTAAAATGATTATTGTTTGAGTTTGATTCTCAAAGATAAGCTTAATTTAAATGAGGACGGTGGCGAATTATACTTTCTTTATTCAAGCCAGTTTATGTGCCCTGTTGTGTAACAAACATTATTCTCTCTCTTCATACATGTAAAATGAACAGACTTAGAGGGAAGTACTGTTTTTACTTTTCATAAGATACTGGTTTGCATAAATACACACAAGCACTGAAAGGTAATGATGGTGGTTCTTTAACTTTTGCCTCATCCAGTTCTATTGTCTTACCTTCATGGCCACGATGAACTTTCTTCCATTCAGTTTGTTTCCCTGGTTTCCTTATTCCTGTCAAACCTTTCTCTCTCTATTCCTAATATTTCCTTTCTTTCTCTCTTTTTTATTGCAAAGCAGACAAAATTCTGGTTGTGTTATCTGGGAAGTTAGTTTAAACATTCGTCATTCCCTTCTAAGAAGTGTTTTCTCATAATGTCTCTGACACATCTCCTGCCCATATTACTTATGACACCCATTTTGCAAGGCAATATCTTCATCTGCATTTTTTTCTTCTGGTATTGCACTCTTTACCCTGTATTTATCTGCCCTTAAAAGAATACTCTTATAAAATCTAAGCTTGCTGTTTAATGTGTTGTCCTTAAACTGAGCAGATAATTAGGCTGCGCACCATAAAAATCTTTTCCTTAAGGACAGAAGTTATTAATGGGTTGATGAAAATTACTGTTAATGATTTTGCAACTATTTTTCTAAGACTTCCCAAATTACTTGGCCTGATGTGTTTTGGCAGTTCTCCAGAAACTATATTCTGCCGCTGGAAAATCAACATCAACTGAAATTGCAAATTGTTCCCTAAAAGCAAGGAGTCAGTGTTAGAAAAGAAAAAAAACTTACTTTGCATATAGAAATAGTTGAGTTTTATAATAAAGATATTATTAATGTTGTTATAGCAATTTTAGCTGAATAAAAGAAAAGGCTAATGTATTTCGAAAATTAATTTTGCTAAAAACACTAATGTGTTTTCTTACTTTTTACTAATTTGTGTACTTTATAACCTGCTGTGAGCAGCTCTCAGTATTCTAAGAACCTTTGACTTGAAATATGATCTTTGAATTCAGCCCACCTAAAGTACAGTATTTACTTAGGAAAAACATGCTTAAACAGATATTATATTTAAATCTGTGTACCAACTAAACTAAAACAGAGAGTATTGTTTTATTTCACCTGTTTTAGTGGTGTAATTTCTATTATGCATCTAGAGATGTGTGTACTTTGCATGTTTGGTCAATTGAAACGTCATATTGTTGGAATGGTATCTTGATAAATGTGCTTCACATGCATTTATTATGTGATGTCATTTTCTAGACACTGGTTTGATCTTTCTTGACCTGCATATAAATGCTTGTAATTAGGCAATGCAGTGTTATTCTTCAACC
Source organism: Protopterus annectens (assembly GCF_019279795.1). Classification (NCBI taxonomy): domain Eukaryota; kingdom Metazoa; phylum Chordata; order Ceratodontiformes; family Protopteridae; genus Protopterus; species Protopterus annectens. The sequence continues at coordinate 1,581,930,346 of NC_056726.1, read as the reverse complement.
CATCAATGCAACTAGTCAGGTTCGGGTATTCATAATAGAATCTTATATGGCACACAAGTCTGTAGTCTTTAAATTTTCTCATTTTTCTGTGTTAGTTTCTATTTGAATAAATCTATGTATATGTTTTTTCACTTTGGGGACCTGTTACTTTTGTTGTTTTCATGTATGCTATCTGCATTTGAGAAAGTAATATATGCATATGTATAAACAGACAGATAGAGACAGATACATTGAAGAGAGGAAAGAAACACTAATAGTGTTGAAATGAAAATCTGAAATATGATGACTGTCAAACTGGAAACCAATAGCAGTATCCTGTTTGCAGAGCAAATATGGTAAAAAATATATCTATATAGCAGTTCAGCAGAGTTACATGTAGTTAGTGTCTGCTTCACTAACAGACCAAAAGTGAAACGATCAAAGTTGATGTCAGATGTGAGCTCACCAATAAGCCAAGCACCATATTACATCAAAGAATTTTAAAGCACTCTTTTCCATTTGCAATCTAACCATCCCAGGAATGCTAACCTTTGATTTGGAAACTGCAATGACTAGTCCGCACAGTATTTCTGCAAGGCTTGCAACTGTTGAAGGTGCTTAGGGATAAACCATGGCATATACAGCATACATATGGCTACATGGTGGGTACTAAATGCTAGAAGGTATATCACTTGAACAGCATGTTTCTAACCAGTATTGCATAAAGCCCAATCATTCTGGAACCATTACTAGAATGGCAGTAACATAGGATCCAGCCCCACTGGGGCAGACAATATTTTTCTAACCTAAATGAAAGGCATCAGTGATTGCTGCAGTAATAAGAAGATGTCCAGCATACCTTTCAACTGTCCAGAATTTCTCAGAATATCTACTTTTTGACTCATATTTTTGATTTTCCCTTGCGAAATATGAGGTTTTCTGGCAAATCATTGAAAATCGCAGTCTCACCCACAATTACCTCCGTACCATCATCCACCAACTTCAAAACTTTATTAAAAGCGCACCTAAAAACATGCTGGCTATGCCCTTGCAACTCCCACTCTAATATCATCCACCCCATCCAACTACTACCTTTCTTTCACCTCCACTAACTACCTTGATGATAGCAAGCTCAGATGCTCGTAAGCCTAGTACTTATTATACAGCAGGAACTTCTCATTGTTACATTTGTTAAAGCCTGTTATGTACTTCACAGATAAAGATTCTAGTTGTCTACTGATGTACTATGTTCTTCATCTGTAAATATGTTGTAAGTAATTTCTATGTTAAATTGTTAATCGCTATGTAATCCACTGTAACTACTGTCTGTTTATTTTACTGTGGAGCTTTTCTCCCCGGGCCTCCGCTGAAAATGGACCCACGTCCAGTCGGACACTCCCGGTCAACAAATTTAAATAAATAAATAAATAAATTTAATAATGGCAGACATTTGAGTTTCTGGCTTTATATACTTCTGAAAATGCATGCTAATATAAAACTTGTTATTCTAGCAACATCCAACATGTATAAAAGCAACTTTTAACCATTTTTGTGCTTTTATTCTCTCATTAATTTTGGCTTTCTCCCTGATTTTTGCACTAATAGTTTAAAAGGTATATGACCCCAAATAAATTTTGATGGTAAATGGTGCCTATTATCAACAGAACAATAACAATGAATAAGTATCCATCAAATAACACAATGCATCAGCGCCTTCCTGATTTTATAGCAAGGAATGCAACTGCAGAACAAGACAGCAGATAATTTGGACTTTGCTACCTAGCTCACTAACATGGTTTACCTATGAGCCATTCATAAGTTTTCTTTTTTTTTGGTTCACTATTTATTGAAAATTAAATACACAAAATGGTGAGATGAAAGACCCAAGCCCCCTGGGCTCCTTGATGAAGGGGCAAACCCTGTCAAATTCCTCTTATAAATACATATATATATAAACTCCACAGTCCCACTGCAGTGAGAAAAAGGACAACAACAAAAAAAAAAACACACCATTCACTTGCACAGTTCAATACATTGCGGTGAAACTCATATCAACATTAAATTCTAGCACATAAGCCACTAAACAACCAATATGGTGATCACCTGTAACTATGCTTGCTAGCATATGCATGCAGCCACCTACATGGGTAATTAAACATTCAGGAAAAATGAAACAAAGGGAGAGAGACAAAGAGAAAGTGAGTGAGTAAAAATCATCCATTAGATCGTTCAAATATCTACCAATAAAGGGTTCCTTGAAAGACTTAACAGCCTACTTTGCCAACCTTCTTGACTGGCACAGCTAATAAAGAAAATGACATAATACTGCTTGCAAACTTATAGCAACACAGTGAATGCTTATTTGCAGTACATCTGTTAAACAGCTTACACTTTCATTAGACACTGGTAGAAGCTGAAATGAAGGTAGAAACAGAAGACATTGCGACTCAGGATAAAAGATGCTTCTTCAGAAAGGTTTCATTTCAGATCTAATGGAGCAAAGGTAGTGACAATGAAAAAGCTTTAAAGGATATCTGAATTTAATATTTACAAAGCTTGTAATTCAGGAACTGTCTGTCTCCCTTATAAAAAATATCAACACAAAAAATATTACAAAGTATTAGTATATTTTATGTTGAATTTGTTTATGGGTTAACTAGTAAGATAAGTTTTTAAAGATGATTTTTAGCCAAGATAAAGGAATAAAGCCATTACCAGAATAAAGTACTAAGTTTAGATAAGCAGGTGATAGTGATATGACCATAAAATTGATGTATAGTAAAATATAGTTTTACAGTTTAACTGTGCAACTAATACAAAACTCAAAAGAAGAGTACAAAATGAAAAGTACACATTTTAGATGCAGATTATGTTCCTAGTTATTGTGACAAAATATAGTGGAGAGGGTTTGCATTCTGAAGGTATTAATATGAATAAAGTTGTTTTCCTTAATGGAATAATATCAGAGCTATTTTGATGTTTGACTGGGAGAGTGTCCCAGATTTTCCAAGCAAGCAACCCCGTAGCAGAGCTATTTATTTACAGTCTGCCTATCTTTAAGGAATATGGAACTATCTGCACATGACCTGAATGAATATTATGGTTTATGTGTTCAATATCATGAGACAAGCAAATCCATAATATGATATTTTGTGGGGGACTGAGTTCAGTAGATAGAATGGCCTATCAGTTGTGGAAAACAGCTAGTGTATGTAAGTTATATGCAATAGTGATTGTAGGGGCCTGAATACAGAATAAAGCTGTACATTTTCTTAATGTTAAGATAGACTAAAGTAAACTGAGGAAATCATCATACTGAAGTCTAGGTATGAGAATGTTATACAAAGTGCAAATGTACCTGTGGAATTAGAAGCCTTGATAGTTTCAAAGACATAAAAGCTCAAGTGTAGCATTATAGTAAAACTAAACCTTCAAATAAAATGATTCCAGAGCCAGAGTCCAAGGAACCTCCCAAACAAGATATAAAATATAAAAAAGGATGTTTATTTAGCGCTTTCAAACTCACACAAGCAGGGCTTCATCAGAATGTCCCATAATACCATACACTGCAATTTATATGATTTTGGGTATAACTAATTGAGTAATTGCTTGTAAGATTTAAAGACATAAAATACAATTTTAATACAATGACTAAATACATTAAAACACTTAAATCAATATAAGAATCATATAAACTTCAAAATAAACTTTCAAAATCACCCCTTAGGTGAATCTTTACTGTACCTTAGCTGCTCTCAACTTTAAAATAGGCTGAATAGTTGCTTAATCATTAATTCCTGGGTAATATAGGGTATGTAGCTTAAGTTGCCATCTAAAATCTTTATTTTCTAATGCTTTTTAACATATCCACCTCAAGGGTTGAAAGTGACTTGATCCAAAATTGCAAATTTAAACTTTGAAAAAGACAGAGAAATAAAATAAAAATAGTATAACAGTGCTTGTATATTCTTTTACAAAGGCTGCGTTCAGTTTTCCCTACATAAAATGCAGGGCATCCTGAACATTTAGCAAGATGCACCACTAGTTTTGAACAACAATTTCCTTTGCATTAATATACTTTAGAGTGAACAACCAAACTTTTTCTTTTCAAGTCAAGAATAAGTGAGCACTGATTGCATCTACCACATTTTACAGTACCTTTCTTTTCATGTTCAAATCTCTGACTATTTGACCCGCCTTCAAACAATTTTTTTCATGTTGAATCCAGTCTTGTGAATGAATAGGGGTTCTCCCCCTAGGTGGTTAAGCACATTAGGACTAGTCTGAAAAATGTTCCAGCTTTTTTTTTTGAACAATGTTATTAATTTCAACTGACTGAGAACTACATTGAATTACTACAGCTTTTTCATAGTTTTTGGCTAGTGGGGCCTGGATGTTATGGGGTAACGTAATACCCAATAATGGCTTATATCTAGCACTCCATTCACCTTCTACCTGATGTTTAATACTTTGTACCAGGGATCTAAGATAACTCCTGTGTATCTTGCCAAATGTTCAGGATGCTCTGCATTTTATGCAAGAAAAACTAAACGCAGGCTTTGTAAAAGAATACATCTCTTGAATAAGTGTTTTTGGTACCACTGGACTTCCAAATGTGAAATAGGTCCGAGAGAATAAGGTCTATTGAGGCTCTGTACATGAGGCAGAGGTCACCTCTCAATAGCCTACATGTTACCAACAAGGGATTCAAGACTTTGAGACAACACGCATAGCTTTTATGATTTAGGCCATTGATTGTTTAGTGAAGAAGCACTGTGGCCATTCCAGCTACAGTGGCGGCTGGTGACTTCAAATTAAAGGGGGGCTGCAGGAGACAGCTGAATGGGTGGGACCAATGGGAAGAGGTGTGGCCAACTAGAAAGTGGTGGAGCTATGCTCAAAAACACAACAACTGGAACTTTAATTAAATACGCTGCCCTGTGTGCCAAACCATCATTATGAGAGTCCAATCAAGACAAAATGAAGTGTAGAAGAAAAATATCACTGAAGAAATGCATACTAATGGAGAAAAGAACTAAAGAGTTAAGAATCTTTCCCAAGCCATTGGTTAATAGTCCATGGAGGAAAGTTTTGAATTTAATTGATACCCTACAGATGGAACCAAACTCTTCCTAACTATCATAGTTTATATATTAACTTATTATTTAACTACAAATGTTTTTATTTGAATCCTTTTTATCAGGCTGAATGTAAATACTGTAAATAGTTATTGAATGTTATGAATGTATTAAATTATTGTGTTATTTCATCAAAATAAAAATCATTTGAGTAAAAAAAAAAACTCAGAGACAGGATGTCTGGACTAAGGAATTCCTTCTGTTGTTTTGAGACCAGAGTTAATTGCTAGATTTTACATGTATAATGTCTCTTATTGCTGTGGTTTCCTGGCCAGGTGCAAGATTATAAAGAGAAATGTAAATTTTGAGTTTCTGTTAGCCTGGGAACCAGAGAAGTGTTAAAAATGATGTAATCTGAAATGAGTCAGCACTGATGTATTATCAATTTAAGAGATCTCAGAGATAAAGAGTGAGCATTTGCATTTGTCTTCAGAACTGACATCACCAGCACTCTGCCTTTGCTCTGTATGTATGCAAGTTATTTAGAACATTGTTTCTATTAGAAATAGATAGAAAATAGTAAGATTAGACTAGCTGTTTTCTATATTTATGTCAGACTATCCTATACTATTGTTTTAAAGTTCCTGTGTCTGACCTCTTGACTAGCACTGTGTTAAATTGAGGAGATTTGTGTTGTGTTTTTAGTATTTATTATTAAATAGTTTTAAACTTTTCAACTGCGGCTGCTTTGTGTAGAGATAATTTAAGCTATAGAGTACTTGCATGTATTTAGTGATACTGTACTAAGCCACTCCAATAGCCTTAAAAGTTCTGGTCACACTTACTAATTGGATAACAGTATTATTGCACAGTGAAATTAGTCACCCTTTGGGAAGGGCCTTACAGTAGCTGATAAGTAGGGGTTCTGGTGGCAGTGGATTACTACCTTATAGCTTGGGCAAAAGGGGCATACCTAGTCAACCTGTACCAGCCTTCCCCAGGATTGTCTGTGTGTTTGTATATAAATCATATCTCCAAGTGTGTGTGTGTGTGTGTGTGTGTGTGTGTGTGTGTGTGTGTGTGTGTGTGTGTGTGTGTGTCAGCTACATGGGCAGAGACATGAAGCATTGGTTAGACAGAGGGAATGCTGGGAGGACTTGGCTAGGAACCCTGGCTAAGGACTCCACACTATAGCTGTGTCAGTGGGGAGTCCTTATTGTGGATGTGGAGAGAAAGGGAGAAACCAGCCCCAGACTGACTCTGATCTCTGTGTGTTCTTAAGGGAAATTGTACTTTACTGTGTGTGTACTTGTTATCCTCCCAATGTGCGCACCCATCACTGGTGTTAGTGGTGAGAATGGAAGCTCCTTGATTACTGGGCCAGTGCGTGGGCATCACAGCCTTCTCCTATTTTATATATTGTGATTGATTTTCTTTACACTGTTCAACTTGTATTCTGCTTTTAGTTTCATATTTAAACTAGAAAAGAGACAACAGCTATGTCCCTTGTGAGTCACACAGAAATTAAATTCAACTATCTTTCTAGTTGCCTGCCAGCCTGCCACTTATGTTAATTTGACCACATATCTCATCCCCTCTTTAATTTGCTATTGTAAGTAAGCACATAATTATTATTTGTGGCCATTCCACTGTATTCCATAGAACCAGAATACAAAGTACCCATCCCTTCCACTCTATCTTGGTCTTTTAAAATCAGTTGCTCTCCCCTTAGACAGCTAAAGTTTAGTTACCCCCCCCCCTTCATCTCTAACCATTTAGTGCACACTGCAGTTCTTAGGATATTAACACATTTTCCATCTTACCATTAAAATCTGCAACATTCACTCCAAGACCACCAATTATTAGGAGAACCCACATTCTGCTTCTCAGTAGTCATCATGGGATTAGTGCTTTCATTTTGCTCCTGGTGAGAGAAGGAGCCCAGGTACATTATTTCCTGGGGAATGACGATCATGAGAAAGACTAGTAACTGCTTCTTAGGTGCCAGCTTGGAATCTGGGCTTATATTTTGCTCCTGGTGAGAGAATAAGTAGAGAGCATAGATTCCTGACTGTCTCTGCTTGGGCACTGAGTGCCTCTGCTTGATGTTCCTTATTGGTCTGGTTGCTATTCAAGGCATCTGTCAGAGGAAAGGCTATAACAAGCCGACAGTCCCTTGCATCATCTGGGACAAGACTGTGGATCACCAAACAGGCTGTGGCCTGATTCTTATCCTGGGATTGGTGCTAGTGTTTTGCTTCTGGTGAGAGAAGAAGAAAAGGTACATTGTAACCCAGCAGCATGAAGGTGTGGTGAGACCAGCACTAGTAGTAGACAGGCAGCAGGCATTGAGGTGACTCCCCTCTTTTCATCTTTATTGACAAGCTAATTCTTTCATTTTAGTAAGTACTGCTTGATTTACTTCTAACTTCAGGATATCTGCCTAAATACTTCATCCATAAATCATCAGGCTCTACTTATTAATTTCCCCTCAAGTGTCAGCACTGCCCTGTATAGCCACAGATACTTTGAGTTAAGCATTTTCCTGTAAATGCACGATTGAAATTTCACCAACACCTAGTTGTACACAGAGCAGCCAGCTTGTAGTGACAAGCACTGCCCACAAAGTTGCAAACTGTATCCTCCTGACATTATTTTATATTCTCATTCCAACTGTCTAATCACCAAAAAAGGGTCTGTTGCCATAGATATGAACTTTCCCACTATCTCTGTTACCAGCTTGGTAGGTATGGGCATACTGAGGTAATGTAGAAATTGCCTCATGTTTACTGACAACCAATTAATTCTTAAACAAATTGATATGGTGTGTGAGAGATGCATTTACATAATGTCAATGAAGGCAACGCTCTCACATAAAAGTACTCCAAATGTCAATAAGGTTGTCAGTAGTACACACGCTGCACCCATCACACAATTCAAAGCAGACACCGAGGCCCACATATGCTGAGGCACTTAACTGTAATCTTCCTAAGCCCCAAAGACCTCTTAGATGAAGTATATATAAAAAACACCCTCAGAAAACCTGAATGCACTCTTTCAAAACAACAACCACATCAACACATACAGCCACATCTCATGGAGCCTCTACTTCTAAGCTCAGAAGGCAAGCCACCACACAGTCCAACAGTATGGTCATTGGACACTCCATTGTGAGACACACTGATGTCCCAGTCACCAGGCTGAGTAAAGAGAAAGTCACGGTCAGTGGTTTATCAGGGGCCAAGATCCAGCACATTAGACATGCACTTAGGTCATTGGACCACGAGTGTAAATCATATGAGAAGTACCTCCCTAGACTTTATGAAAAAAGACTTCATGGAGCTCTTGGAATATGTATCTCAGGCTGGTATGAACCTAGCACTGAGCAGCATTTTACCTTCTCCAAGGATGATGCCACAATATGAACAAATGAAGACAGACTTTAATAATTGGCTTAGTTTCTGAAGTCATTCTAAGGGAATGCCATATTCGTCAGCATGGAAGAAGATGGTCAGCAGCGTATCCTGCTTTGCCAGGGATGGTCTGCATTTCTCCTGTCTAGGCTTTTGAACCTTAGCTAAAGCATTGCCCTCCCTCATAGTGCCCTTTTAAGGCAATGCCAAACTGGAAGTACTTCTGACATAGCAAATCAACATCAAGAAAATCTAAATGTGTTACTGCTCAATGCTGGGAGTCTAAACAAAAATCTCTGCTCACTAGAAGCACCCTTCTCCCTTGAGAATGCTGCTGTCTGTGCGTTCACTGGAATATGGTTAAAAGCCATGGACAGCACACCTACATTGCAAGGTTATAACACCTTCCACACATTTAAACCAGCTACTACACAGACAGGGACTAAAGGTGGAGGTGTTTAGATTTACATCAAAAATAAATATACCAGATGGATGGTCAAACAGGACAATGCACTTGAGCTCCTCCATGTTCAAATCACCATAGGCAAAATCCAATACCACTTCCTTACAATCTATAGGCCCCCTTCTATGACCCAGAAACACACACCATGTATTTAAACTTATTGGAAACATTCACTATCTAACCCAGTATCATATTCATGTGGGACTTTACCCCACTATCAGCTGGGAATCATAAATGATACCAAATGTACAGGCACAGAGACTCCTGTATTTTGTAAGCACAAACTCCCTGTTCCAGATTATCAATACACCATCCAAGGGTGCAACCATATGGGATCTGGTCCTCACTAATATGGGAGAATGCTTCACACTCCCTACTGTAATGACTTCCCTGGTAAGGTCAGACCACAAAATGGTTTCCTTTGAAGTAAAAATAAAACCTGGAATCCCAGTTAACCATGGAATATTCAGGAACTACTCTAAGATTAAATTCCTACTATTAAGTGATAACCTGGCAAAATGTCAAGCCACCATATACCCTGAGAATACTGCTGCCTACAAAGAACTGTTCACAGAAACCCTATACAAGCATGTTAATAGCTGCATAGAGGCAGCTGTACCCACTAGGAAGAAATACAGAACTAACTCAAAAAACAAGCCACCCTGAAGGAATCACAACTTCAGTAGGCTGTATAACAGAAGGAGGAAAATCATGGCACAACGTAGGAGTCGCATACAGCAGGGTAAAAGCACAGGGCCTTAGGGCTCTCTCTAAGGCCTTGAACACTGCATCAGTGTTCCCAGACAGTATCATAGGATGCCTTCCAAATAGCATGAAATATGGCATATCAGGCCCTCTGGAATTGCTGTTTAACTGTAGTCTCCAAAGAGCCTTTGTGCCTCATGAAAAGAGAACAAGCTACAGTCATCCCTCTGCACAAAGGTGTGCCATCTACAGACCATGGAAACTAGAGATCCATAAGTCTGACTAGTCTCATATGCAAAGCCACAGGAAAAAAATATCATGGAAATGATCAGTAATGACATAGGAAACCCCCAGACACTGGACCCAACCCAGTTTGGTTTCATCAAGAGCAGGTCATGCCTACTCAACCCGGTGGACTTCTCTGAGAAGTTCACCAAAGCAATAGATATGGACAGAAGGATTCATGCTGCCTACCTTGACCTGGTCAAGGCATTTGACAGAATTCCCCACTCGAGCATTGTTGACAAAATTAAGAGGTTAGGTACAAACCTTGTATCACCCAGTGGATAGCCAGCTGGCTCACAGGGAGGACCCAGGAAGTTAGAATTGGGGGGGTCTACCCCTACAAAGAGGCTAGTCAGAACCAGAGTCCCTCAGGCATTGCTTCTAGGACCGCTTCTTTTGGGCATTCACTTCTCTAAAGTCCAGGCCAACATCACTGGTCTCTGGAAGAGTAAATTTGGGGATGATCGCAAATTAGGAGCTGTCATTGAATTGACCACTGATGCAAATGTTCTCCAGGAAGGGCTGACATAGGCAAACAACTGGTGTCAGAGCCATGGACTAAAACTAAATGCTAATAAATGCATAATAGAATACTTCTGGAAGTCATCTACCCCTGATAACTATCAAATTGACAATACACCCCTAAGAGATGACCCAGTAGTCGGGGACTTGGGGACACACATAGACAGTAATCTAGCCTTTGACCATCACGTGTCTACAATAATGAGGGACTCATTCTATTTTTTGCAACTTATAAACAAAGGTATTGCATCTAGGTCCAAGAAAGTCATTGTTCCACTGTATATGGCATTCATCAGACCTTTTGTTAAGTACAATGCCCCCTTTAGTATGTCCCTATTCAGTTGAATCCAACACTTGGAATGTCCACCGAGGTTCCTCGCTAAAAGAATACAGGGCATAATTAACATTTCCTATGCTGACCATCTCAAGGCCCTATCCCTGTATTCTGTTTCTTACAGGCTGTTGAGGGGAGATTTATTCCTGTCATAAAAGGTGCTGTCAGACTCCACTCTGATGGACCTCATGCATATCTGCAAAACAAAAAGCACAAGAATTATTCATTCTAAAGACTTAAACCTTCCCTGTGATATAAATAAGACCTGCTAGAGAGGTAGGTAGGTATCCCAGAGGCTATCTCTTCTTTGGAACAATGTCCCCATCTATGTAAAGCAGAGTTCCTCCCTAACCCAATTCAAGCGTATCTTGGGCAATTCGATTGGGCACAGGAAATTCATTCCTGGTTTGGTACCTATGTCTCTAATGCACACAGGCAACCCGTAAATGGTTTACATCCCAGGCCCTAGGTTGTAAAATTTTCACCTCCTAAACCCCTGCTCACACTTATCAATGGTACAAGAACTTGTCAGAGATTTGGAATGCATAGCTAGACTTGAAAAGACCCTTATAGTCAATAGCCTATGAACCTATGAAACTATAAATTATACGAATATATATTTCTAGACATTTAGTTTCATTCTATTGTTTTGCTACCAACTTTTTGTTTGAGACAGGTCCTCTAATAAAAAATCATGGTGTCCTCTGGGGAGTTTATGATAGCATCAAGTCTGCAGTCCTCTGACAACTTGGCCATCCACAATTCCTTATCATTTGCTTTTGCCTCCAAGAAATAAATGTGAAAGGAAAGTGGTCCACAGACTGAACTCTGGGCGATCCACTAGTAACAGCTCTTTGGATGTGGTAAAACTACACATCTTTAATACCTATGTTCTATTTGTGAGCCAGTTTGCTATTCAGCAAGTTTTATAAGAGTTAACATTTAGCTGAGAGAGCTTAACTATTACACCTGAGTGTGGGATGGTGTCAAACACATTTACAAGGTCCAGATTGGCAGTGTGCACTGATTTGCCCTTGTTTATTTTCCTGAATGATGTTTTCAAAGAAGTCAACCGGGTTAAGTGGGCAGAAACTGCCCTTCATGAATCCTAACTGGATTGGGTTGAGAGATTGTAGGTAGGTCATATCCCTATTTAATTATTCCATAATGATCCGTTCCATAGCCTTACAGATGAAGCTGGTTAGGATTATGGGAATATAATTACCAGGAACTGTTGTAGACCCATCTTTGTGCAAGGGGATGGTTTTTGCTATCCTCCATTCATCTGGCACAAAGCTATTTTGAGGTTAATGTTAACTAGCATCTGTAGGTCTGACAATTCATGTTTCAGGCTTGCCAGTAAGCAGTTCTGTTTGTTATCTGTCCCCATAGATGTAATGTTGTTGGTCTTAGATAGTACCTTGAGAACTTCTTCTTTGGAGATGGTTGGAGGTAGTTGCAAGTATTTGATTTAAGAATACTGGAAGGTAGACTTGAGTGAAGTTAGAGTTGATTTTTTCTGTAAATAGATTGAATATGTCCCCTGTGTCTGAGTGTGTGATGTCATGCATTGTGCTGGGCATTGTTTCTGAGACTTCTAACATAGCTAAAGAAGGCTTTGTGGTTATCTTTCAGCTGGTTGCTGATTTTTTACTTCATATCTGGCTTTGGTTGATTTGATCAGGATTCAAAATAGCTTGTTTTGTTTATCAAGAGCATTTTTGGCTTCTTGAAATTTAGCACAGTGGTGCAGCGGTTAACGCTGTCGCCTCACAGCAAGAGGTTCTCCGGTTCGATTCTCGGCTGGGGTGCCTTCTGTGTGGAGATTGCATGTTCTCCCTGTGTTCGCGTGGGTTTCCTCCGGGTACTCCGGTTTCCTCCCACATTCCAAAGACATGCATCTGGAGCATTTCTCCCCGGGCCTCCGCTGAAAACAGGCTCTGTGGAACCTAGTCGGACATTCCCGGTCAACAAATGTTAAATAAAAAATAAAATAAATAAAAGCTTTATTTTGCATGCATTGAGGTCTTTTTTGCTTTTATTATAGAGCCTTTTCATATTAGGGCTTACCATAGAGGTTTATTTTTGAATTTTATGTTGTATTTTTATCTGAGGGGGACAGGTGCATTTGAACAGCTATTTATATGTGCACAGATGTTGACAGTTAAGGATTCCATATAAGCAGTTGGATACTTTTTAATTTAGTCAGGTCATCACTCACTTTTAGTAGATTAGACTTTGCATAGTCTCTGAATACTGATGTATTTGAAGGATGTTTGTGGCTTCATTCTTTAGGTGAATGTGACTGATCTGTAGTCTAATTTAACCAGGAAGGAGGTTACAACAGGTGTTGAAGAGAGCTGTTCAAAACTGGTAAGGAAAAAGTCCGGGATTTTAACTCTTCTTGTTGAGGAGGGACTCACTGGTCCAGGGAGTCTGTATTTCTGAAGTTCAAAAATCTCTGCACACACATTTGAGGATGTATAAGTCTCCTAGCTGATGGTTGTATTACCTAAAGTCTCGTAAGAGAAAGGCTTCAGGCTTAATGCATAAGGACTCCATGCTGGTTAGGTAGAAGGGATGGGCTGAGGAGGATCTAGAGGGGGTCTTATATTTAGCAGTGTTGTGATAAGAGGTTTTGTTAACAATAGGTTGGACATGTAGGATTCCATATTGTCATCCTGTCTAATGAATCTGAAGGTAAAATTTTTTTTTTTAAAACTAAGGAGACAGCACTACCTTTAGTACCTTTATCTAATGTGATGGACCTGAATGTATGGCAGGCATTGAAATATTGCATTGATAAGTGCTATCATTGGTCTTGAACTAGGTTTCAGTGAAGATGCATATATCAATGTTTTCCAGGGTAAGGAGTGCATGTAGGGAGTGGAGATTTAAGGCTCCTAGCATTGAGCAGCAATACATTTATGTTATAAGCATTCGGTTTTGTTATGTTGGAAGCTTTAGAATGTTGACTCTGCCTGAAAAAAGCATTATGAAGGTGAACAAGGAGTTAGCCAGTGCATGAAAACCTTGGGAAGACAGGTGCAGGCCATCCTCGACAGAGCAGTTAGGACTGTCTACCATCTCCTCCCAGGCTGATATATGTGTTGTAACCACTTAAAATGACAACTGAAGCTAAGACAATTTTTTGAAGTCAGTTATCTTTTGTTCATATTGTGGCATTATTCTTGGTGATAATAGAATACTGTTCAAGGTTAGGTTCATACCTGCCTCAGACACATATTCCAAGAACTGACAACCAGTTAATTCTCAAACAAACTGATATGGTATGTGAGAAATTTATTTACACAATGTCACAGGAGGCAAAGCACTCACATAAAAGTATTCCTAATGTCAATAAGGTTGTCAGTAGTACACACGCTGCACCCATCACACACAATTGAAAGCAGACATATTGACCCACATATGCTGAGGCACTTAATTGTAACCTTCCTAAACCACAAAGACCTCCTAGATGAAGTACACATAACAAATATCCTCAGCAGCCTCAAATGTGCTCTTTCAAAACAACACCCACATCAACACATAGAGCTACATCTCATGGAGTCTCTACCTCTAAGCCCATAAGGCAAGCCATCACACAATCCAACATTCTAGTTATTGGAGACTCCAATGTCAGACAGATTGATGTCCTTCTTACCAGGCTGAGTAAGGAGAAAGTCACAGTCAGTTGCTTATCAGGGGCTAGGATCTGCCACATTATGTACTCACTCAGGTCATTGGACCACAATTACCAACATGACTCAGTCGTAGTCCATGTCGGAGTAAATTACCTGAGACATATCTTCCTAAACTATATGAAGAGAGACATCATGGAGAGCTCGGATTATGTGTATCAGGCTGGTATGAGCCTATCATTAAGCAGCATTTTATTTCTCCAAGGATGATGCCACAATACAAACAAAAGATGATTGACTTTAATAATTGGCTTAGTTTCTGGTGTCATTCTAAGGGGTTGCAATATTTGTCACCATGGAAGGAGATGGTCAACAGACCATGCTGCTTTGCCAGGAATCATCTGCAACTCTCCCATCTGGGCTTTCAAATATTAGCTAAAACATTGTCTTCCCCCACAATGCCTTTTTTAGACAATGCCAAACTGAAAGTACTTCCGACACAGCAAATCAAAACCAAGAAAATGTAAAGGTATTACTGCACAATGCTAGGAGTCTAAACAAAAAAACTCTACTCCCTAGAAGCTCTATTTACCCTAGAGAATGCTGACATCTGTGCGGTCACTGAGACATGGTTTAATGCCCAGAGAGCACACCAACAGTTCAAGGACATAATTCCTTCCACACATTTAGGCCAGCTACTTCACAGGCAGGGACTAAAGGTGGACGTGTCTCTATTTACATCAAAAATAAATATACTTCAAGGCTGGTCAAACAGGACAATGCACTTGAGCTGCTCCATGTTCAAATCACCATAGGCAAAATCCAGTCCTTACAAGCTATAGGCCCCCTTTATGACCCCGGAAACTCATACCATGTATTTAAATTTATTAGAAACACTAAACATCCAACCTAATACCATATTCATGGGTGACTTTAATTACCCATCTAGTAACTGGGAATCCTATATGACACCAAACATACATGCACAGAGATTCCTGGATTTTCCTGGCCCAGATATTCAATACACCAACCAGAGGTGCAACCATATTGGATCTGGTCCTCACTAATATGGGAGAATGCTGCACTCCCCTACTGTAATGATATCCCTGGTATGGTCAGACCACAAAATGGTCTCCTTTGAAGTAAAAATAAAACCTGAACTCCCAACTAGACCTGGAATATTCAGGAACTATTCTAAGGCTAACATCCTGCTATTAAGTGAGAACATGGCAAAATCTCAAGCCCCCATAAACCCTGAGAACACTTCTGCCTAAGCAGAACTGTTCACAGAAACCTTGTACAACCATGTTAATAGATGCACAGAGGCAGCTGTATCTACCTTGAGGAAGTACATATCTAACTCAAAAAACAAGCCATCCTGGTGGAATCACAAAATCAATCGGCTGTATAACAGGAGGAAGAAAACAATGGCAAAAATTAGGAGGTGCAGCACCCAGAAAGATAAAAGTACTCTCATCAAACTAAAGAAACAATGCAGAGGACAAATAAAATCTAAAAAGCCAAATGTGAGGTAAGTTTGGCATCCCAAGCCAAGGACAACCACAAAGCATTCTTTAGCTCTGTCCGCAACCTCAAAGGCAGTACACAATTGTGTGCAGAGCTGATTGTAAATGGAGCCACCTATACTGAGCCAGAAGATATAGCAAATCTCCTAGCTAATAAATTGAGTTCCAACTTTAATTCTCTCTCTCCATCAACCTTCCTTCAGGAAATATCATCAAATGTAACACCCCCTACTATCACTAGGGAACAGGTCCTTACTACTCTCTCTAAGACCAAGAACACTGCATCAATGGTCCCAGATAATATCCCAGAATGCCTTCTAAATAGCATGAAACATGATCTATCAAGAATTACTATTTAACTGTAGCCTCCAAACAGGCTTCATGCCTCATGAATGAAGAAAGGTAACAGTCATCCCTCTGCACAAAGGTGGGCCATCTACAGACCTTGGAAACTACAGACCCATAAGACTCACTTGTCTTACATATAAAGCTATGGAAAGAATGATCATGGAGATGATCAGTAGAGATATAGTAAACTCCAAACACTGGACCCAACCCAGTTTGGTTTCCTCAAGGGCAGATCATGCCTACTCAACCTGGTGGACTTTTTTGAGAAGGTTACCAAAGCAATGGTTGAGGGTAAAATTGTTTACATTGCCTAACTTGACCTGGCCAAGGCATTTGAAAAAATACCCCACTCAGGCATTGTAGACAAATTCAAGAGGTTAGGTGCAAATCTGTATGTCATCCAATTAATAGCCAACTGACTCACAGATAGGACCTAGGAAGTTAGAATTCATGTGTCCACCTCTACAAAGAGTCCAATCACAAGTGGAGTCCCTCAAGGATCGGTCCTTGGACCACTCCTTTTTGGCACTTACTTCTCAGAAGTCAAGCACAATGTCAGTGGTCTCTGGCTGACTAAATTTGCTGATGATTGCAAATTAGGAGCTGTCATTGAATCTCACACTGATGCAAATGTTTTCCAGGAGGGGCCGAAACAGACAAACAACTGGTGTCAGAGCCATGGACTAAAACTAAATGCCAAGAAATGCATAACAGTATCCTTTGGGAAGTCATCCATCCCTGGTAACTATCCTATTGACAATATACTCTTTAGAGATGACCCAGTAGCCAGGGACTTAGAGACACACATAGAAAGTAATCTAGCCTTTGACCATCACTTGTCTACAGTGGTGAGGAAATCATTTTATGTTGCACAACTTATAAAGAAAGGTATGGCATCTAAGTCCAAAGAAGTCATTGTTCCACTGTATTTGGCATTCCTCAGACCTATCATTAAGTACAATGCCCCTTTGGTATGTACCTAAGTAGGCACATCCAACAGTTGGAACCTCCATAGAGATTCCTCACTAAAAGAATACAGGACGTAAGTAAAATGTACTATGCAGACTGCCTCAAGGCCCTATCCCTGTATTCTGCCTACTACAGGCTTTTGAGGGAAGATCTATGCCTGGCATACAGGGCATTGTCAAACCCCACTCTGATGGACCTCCTGCATATCCACAAAACAAACAACACCAGAATTACCCATTCTAAAGACTTAAACCTTGCCTGTGATATAAATAGAACCTATTTCAGAGATAGGTATGCATCCCAGAGACTACCCTGTCTATGGATCAGGCTCCCCATCCATGTGAAGCAAAGTTCCTCCCTAACTCAATTCAAGTACAACTTGGACAACTGTTTAGGAAACCAGAAATTCATCCCTGGTTTGGCATCAATGTCTCTAATGGACACAGGTACCCTGTAAATGGTTCATCTCCCAGGTCCATGCTTGCACTTATCAAGGGTATCAGAACTTGTCATAGATTTGGGATGCATGGCTAGGCTTAAAAAGGCCCTTGAGGTCTTCAACCTAATAAAGACCTATGAACCTATGAACTCCATGATGTCTCATTGCATATAGTCCAAAGAGATATGTCTCAAGTCATTTACACCAATGTGCATTATGACTGTGTCATATATGTACTTGTGGTGCAAGGATTTGAGTGCCTGCTTGATATTGTAAATACTGGCAACTGATAGATATTTGACTATGACCCTCTCCTTGCACAGCCTGGTGAGGATTGCATCAGTGTGTTTCATTATGGAGTCATCTATGACTAGGGTATTGGAATGTGTGGAGGTTTGCCTTATGGACTTATGAATTGAATCAGTGTGACTTTTGGTTGTATATCTCATGGTGGGTGTTGCCTGTGTTGCATATTTGTAAGGTTGCTGAGGGTACTTGTTTCTCAGAGTACACTTAGGAGGCCTTTGTAGTTTAGGCAGGTTGCTTTTAAGTGCCTCAGCAGACATAGGTCTATGTGCTTGGTTTGAGCTGTGTGTACAGTTTAGTGTAGTGTTGTATGGTAATGACAACCTGCATGTTATTTGTTGTGGCTTTGTGTGAGAACTTTGTATCAAATTACATTATATTAGTGCATTTATCACACACTGTATTAGTTTGTTTAATTAGGGGGTAGTTGCAAGTTAACACGAGATGATTGCTACATTGTCTCAGGATGCCCATTTCAACCAAGATAGCTACAGAGATGGTTGTAAAATGCATATCAATGGTTCCAGGTGTTCACTAATGTGGGTTGAAGGGACGTAGTGCCTATGAGGTTTGGAGGTGATTACTGGAGGTGCTATCTGTCCGGTAGGGTAAATAGTGCCTGTTTCAGTATAGTAAGACACAGCTAGGAATCTATGATCCTTTGCAACTTCTCTCACCAGTAGCAAAAGAGTAGCACTAATCCAAAGCTGTGTCCTGAGAATTAATATTAACCCGTATGCTGCTGAGTTCAGTACGCTTGCTATAGTCTTCTCTTGATAAATAGCCTAGATAGTACCTACAGCAGGTACATGCAACAGAAATGTAAGCTTTGCAAATGCCCTAAAGAGGTTCTCACCAAACTGCAACCAGACCAATCAGTGATGCCTCATACAAACAGCCTAGTCAGAGACTACAAAGAATCAATACTCCTCTGCTCCTTCTCTGACTAGGAGCAAAGCAAAAGCATTAATCCCAAACTGGCTCATAAGAAGCAAATTTCAGGCTTTCCAGTGATTGACAATCTCAATAAAGTGCTCAATGTCTGCATGGGATTATTAATATTCTCAATGACAGTGAGTGTGTTCTCCAGGTGCTCTAGTTTTCATTTACCCACATACTACAAACATGCTGGTTAACTGGCTACATTAATATGACTGTATATCTCTGCCTGTAGCTATAACGATATCTCTATATCCTAATCAAAAACACATTTTCAAATGGTGAATGATTGAACACAAATGTTCAAACATTAGCCAATCGAAAATTAAGCAAAATAAAGAAGAAAAAAAACATGTTTTGCAAGGTGGGGGCAAGCAACCCTCTAACTCCTTACACCCCCCTGCTAATTTTATACACACACACACACACACATATATATATATATATATATATATATATATATATATATATATATATATATATATATATTTACAGTAGGAATAGGGAAAGTCACTGATTCTCACTATACTGTGATCTTGCACTTAGTAATGTTGACATTCTTCAGTCAAATGTCAATGTAACCATTTCTGCTGGCATTTGGAATGTTTGATATTCCAAATATCTGACCAACTGTCAGGCAATTTTATATATATATATATATATATATATATATATATATATGTATATATATATATATATATAGATAGATAGATAGATATACACACACACACACACACATATATATATATATATATATATATATATATATGATTTTATATATATATATATATATATATATATATATATATATATGATTTTATATATATCTATATATATATCTATATCTATATATATATATATATATATATATATATATATATATATATATATATATATATATATGTATAAATGAAGGCAAGGTGGTTCATACAGCCTACCTTGATCTGGCCAAGGCCTTTGATACCATTCCCCACTAAAGAATCATAGAAAAATTCATTAAGCTAGGCATCACGCCCTATATCACTAAGTGGATTGCAAACTAGCTCACAGATAGAACCCACAGTGTGAAAGTAGCTGACTCCAAGTCAGACTGCTCACCAGTCACAACTGGAGTCGATCAGTCCTGGGTCTTCTCCTGTTTGGTATCTACTTCACTGCAGTCCACGCCAACACAAAGGGACTCTGGCTGACAAATTTCTCAGACGATTGCAAGTTGGGAGCTATTATTAACACCCCAAGTGATGTTGACATCCTACAGAAGGGCCTCACTGAGACCAACGACTGGTATCAGAATCATGATTTTAAGCTCAATGCCAAAAAATGTGTCATCATCCCCTTTGGGAAAAACCTGGTTGCCATGAATTACCACATCAATGATATTCCACTGAACACAGAAGGCATTATAAGAGATCTGGGAACACAGGATGACAGCAACCTCTCTTTTGACCACCACATTGCCACTGTGGTCAGAAAGTCCTTCTATGTGGCGCATCTCATTACTAAGGGTTTTGCATCCAGGAAGAAAGAGGTCATTGTCTCTCTCTTCCCTCATTAGGCCAATCATCAATTACAATACCTTATTTGGCATGTACTTCACTAGACACCTGCAACAACTGGAGAGGCCACAAAGGTACCTCACAAAGAGGATCCTAGGCCTTAAATATGCCTTATATGGACAGACTTAAAATCTCCAACTATTCTCTTTCTCATATCACCTACTTAGAGGCGATCTCTGCTTGACATACAAAGCCATGTCTGACCCAGCTCTGTTAGAAATACTACATCTAAGGAAATCCCAATCCATCCACACACTCCAAAGACCTCAACCTCATTACCACAATCACCAGAACATGCTGGAGGGACAGGTTCATAACCAAAGACTGCCCATGCCATGGGATAGACTTCCCATACATGTCAAACAGAGCACGTCACTGGCCCTCTTCAAGAGAAATCTTGATGAGTGGATGGGAAATAGAAAATTCACCCTGGAGATCACTCCAGTGGCACTACTCGACAGAGGCACTGGGAACTAAGGTCGGGTGGCACGATGCCAGGGTAATTCTATGGGGTAGGCTTGTAAAGGCTCCAGGGCCATTAGCCTAGTACATACCTATGAACTTATGAACCTATATACATACACACACACACACACACACACACACACACACACACATATTTATCCTTGCCCGTGTGGCCAGTATGATATCTAAAAATAATACAAGGACATGTTCACTTACTCCATTAAAAAATTAATGTTGGAGAAAGTCTGTAAGACTTTTCAAAACATTTTTCCACATTTACCCTGAGGACTGAGATCTGTCTGCACTATGTAAGGCTATCTGTCTGTTTATGGCATCTTCTCAGTGAATCAGTATGACAACAGCAGATATTCAGGGGACTAGAAATTCAGTTTTCTTAATGTAGCAAATCACAAGCCATTTAGGAAGCCTGCCAATGAATCTGTCAGCTTGTTGAATTGTTTGGCAGGAGGTTTAATAAGATGCAGAGACAGACTTGTTTACTCTTTCTTAAGTTTTGCATGACTGGTTTAATGAAGAATTTTGACACTCTCAATGTGACCATGTCTGAATAGGGGGTATAGATGAAGTATGTCATTATATTTCGGTTACAATGATTCTCAGGATTTGCTAGAAATACAAGCGAATATCTGTTATATTGTTCATCAAGTTGTATAGGGTTTCTGTCCAAGAAGACAGGCATGGTGGTCTGCTAAGGTTTCCCTGCCATATTTATTATGCTTCTGCGGACGAAATTAGAGTTTATCTTAACAGGCGTAAATAGGATCTAATGGTATTATAGTATTGCCTTTGTAATTCTTTACTAAAGAGACACATTTGTGATATGAGCTGGGAGCTGATGTTTATTGTGAAACACGTAAGACATGCAAGTGAACCTACAGTCACAGAGAATGACTTCCAGACTCAAAACAAAGAACCTATCCTGCTTAAAATGTATAATCATTACTTTTAGTGTCCTGTCCTTTACTTCATTCCCTTTGTTTTAAGATGCATTGCCTCAGGAAGTTTAATTAAATAAAACAGAGAGCTGTTTTAAATCATTTAAGACATTTATTGAGTGTCTGTAATAACAGATTGGTCACTGTACGATAGTCAGTCATTGAAATAATAAATGAAATTAAAAAAACACGTTTTTAGACATGATTTTAGTAGGACATCATCTTATACCTATGCAGACTTATTTAAGTATACATTTTGCTATATGAGAGGGTTAATGACTATGTATTCATGCAATATGCTAGTAAGACAAACTGCTGCTATTAAATAATTTTTCCATGCCATTTTCCATTGAATAATATATTTTTAACCAGGTTCAGAGCACTCAGACTGATGGAAAGCTGGTATATGACTATATGTACTGCAATTCATTACCACACACTCCCAACTTAGCAAAGAAACTACAGCATTAAGTGTCTCAAATAAATTCAGGCTACAACAAGTCCATAGAGACCAGCTAGTCACTGTGAATATTATGGTCTTATCAGGACTTCCAGAAGCTACTTCACATATTCCTGTAGATGTCTTATTTTCAGGCAGAATTCTGTGATACATGATCAAATTTCCCAACCATTCACAATCTTTGGTACAAGAAGTAGAAACATCCATGAAAGTATAGTAAGTTAATTGTATTCAGGTCCTTCAAACACCATGCTTTTCAGATATAATTCCACTGAAGACATCTCTGTGAAATACATGTATCACTTAGACGTACCTAGAAATCTAAAATCTTTCTGAAGAGATGATAAAAATTAGATGAAAATGTCCAAAATGATAAGGATTATTTAATAAATGAGTGTCATTTCTGAGTGGCATATATTTCTACTACCTTTGTTTAGTTTATAACAAAGAAGATTGTTGCCCAAAAGACAATTGTACCATACCCGGCTATCACTGCAACATAGTTTTTTTAAGTTATGTAAATAAATAAGGCTATATATATATATATATATATATATATATATATATTGAATATTTTTGTATAGACAAAAACTGTGCAAAGAATATAAAGCTGTATTGTGCCCACAAATAGGTTCATAGGTTAGTACTATGCTAACTGCACTTGTGAGCCATTTTAAGCCTAGCCAATTATCCTTTGTGAGATTCAAACCCTGAACCTTGTGCTTGCAAGGCAAACACCTTAATCATTAGGCCATGAGATTCAAATCCTGCACCTTGTGCTTGCAAGGCAAACACCTTACCATTAGGCCACCCTCCCAACCCCCAAATGAAGAAGATATGTGAGTTAGTTTTGTCCATGACTATACATTTATAAGGATTCTAGTAGGCATAATCTAACAGGATGCACTGCTGATATATACATTTGGGAATTGCAGCTCTTTGTATGCTCTGGTCTGTATTTCCCTTCAATTGGATTTGATATAAATTCCCTTCAACATAATGACTAATAAACAGAAGAGTGCACTGGTGAAAAATCTAATTAATATAATACTCAGTTACAAAAAATAAAGAAATGTCATCTTTATTTTTGGGATATAAAATTGATCGGGATATTAATGAGAATTGATTTTATTTATGTCAATTTGATGAAAAATGTGACAACTGGTATCCTAGGTTTAGTTGTGAACGAGACATGTTTTAAAATTCCAATGTATAATACCTGAAGAAGCCAACCTTCTATCACTTAGTGATCCTTAATCATGTGATTAAGAACAATTTATCTAAGTGAAGCAAATACAGGGGAGTGTTATTGACAGATGCATTGAGGTACCTTGAAATATTCTGCATAGAATAAGGAAAATTTTGAATCCTCAGATGTTCTTATACATTCGGATGAGGTATTTAATGTAACACTCTATATTTTTACTCACATAAAGAAACCAAACTGAACATGAACCCAAGTTGTTAATTTTCAGTTCAGTTCCTAATTTAATTCTGTTCACACACATAAAGGAAGAGATGATAGTGATGATAGATTTGAAATATTCCTTCTGGATGCAAGACGCTGAGTTATTGCAAAAGTAAAACACCCAGGGACAAACATTTATCTTTATGATCGATGTCAGAAAAAGATTTATTTAGAACTTGGTATAAGCAGAGTATATGAATGAGATCAAATCATTTGGTCAAAACTAAAGGAAAATACAAAGTTCTTTCATTGTGCAAACATTGTAATATGGGATCAGTTCCAGTTTGTAACAAACTTTTTTATTATATTAAATTAAATTAGTTAATATTACTTTTTTGGCTCCTTTTTGGTTATGCTGTTGACCACAAGCACTTTTTGGTTACACTGTTGACCACGTGCACTTTTGTTTATTGGTTCACTACATGCTGGTATTAGTTCAGGAAATCGCTCAGACACCTACACTGCAACAGTGAACACAGCTAAAACCCATATTCATCAACCAGAATTAAACACTGAACCTGGATCCTCAGGTTAGGGAACCACTAGACACCAGGGATACTGCACCTGTGCCTCAAAGGCACTTACACTAGTATAGAAATAAGGGATGGGCAGAATCACTAGCTACCAAGGATACTACACCTGGGTCTTAGAGGCACTTATGGTGATTGGGTGTGGGTGTAAACACTAGCCACCACAGAGAACTGTAAAGTCTTGAGCCTTAACAACACTTACACTAGTACAGTGATTGGTGGACAACACAGGGACAGGTAAGGTGATTGTGTTTTGGGTGTGTGGGAGGGTGACTGGGGGATATGCCTATGTATACACAATACAGCCTCAACAGTAAACTAATGTGATGTGCAGATTAGCAGTGATTTGCATGTAGCAGAAGTAACTGTGATTCAGAGACATGCAGATTAGCTGATAATGAAGTCTTTCCTCATTGCATCTAACATGTCTGAATTGCAAAATATTACATCTTCGGAACAGGACTTTTTAGTATGATCTGTATGACTCCCAATAGATCCTTTCATAAATCCCTGGGCAGGATTTATAACTACAGAATTTGAAACTTAATCTGCCTCATCAAATGCTATGGCAACTATGTAATCAGGACAATTCATAAGAATGGATTCTCAAGAATGGATGATGGGTAGTTAAAATCAGATATAAATTGTAATGATTATCACAGAATTAGTCATAAATGAACAATTACTTCACAGCAAGTTGACTTGTAAAGGGGAGGTTGTAGTCATTTAACATACAGCATCCCATCATGGTATGTCAATACCATTCCTATGTGTAGCACTTTCAACTGGTGACAGTCAAGAAGAGTTCTTTTATCAGGTTTAACTGCTATGTTTATGCACTATATCTGTAGATCAATATGTGTGTATATACCTTTAAGAAGCTATCCAAGGGCTTGCATAAGTGTATAAATACTGAGCATGTGCGAGCGTGACTGCCATTTTGTAGTTAGCTGTTAAGATGTAAGCATGTATGTATATAAGCTCTGTTTGTTAACTAGTTTGTTCATATTTAATGATGCTGCTATCCATCCTGATGTGTTTGTATGTATTAAAGAATCTGAATGAAACTCCAAGCTTTCTTGTTTTATGTATTAGAGATGAATAAGTGACATGGTGTCAGAAGTGGCATGTCTAAAGGACATGGTGTCAGAACTGAGATATCTAAAGGACAACAAGTCAGGAAACGCATATTGAAGGGATATGAGGTCAGAAACAGCTTGGCTAAAATGACTTAAGGCACTTGTTTAGATGTTGGACTATACAAGAGTGGATCATTTCTAAATGTGCATACTTCGCAAAACAGGTCAGAAATGAATTTCAGGTATTAAAAGTTGCTCAGCAATATTTCTTTTTGCATAATATGAAATAAGACATACAGAACGTTCTGAATAATATTTGCATAAACCAATGTGTATGATACTGATAAAACTATTCAAATTACTATGGAAATGTTTGAAATAAAGTCCAAATTGCATAAAACGAATAAAATAAGGGGAAATGACTGCATTTTTGCAAAGCATATGTAATTTCAATTTAAGCAAAGATATTCGAGTTATCAGAAGTGTATAAATTGTTTGCATGTTTTACAGTGTTACAGTAAAGCTGTTTTGCAAAGTACATCCATTACAGGGCATATTTTGCAGAATACAGCCATTACAGAGCATACTTCATGAAGTAAAGTATTTCAAAGAGTTTATTGTGCATTTGAATGTTGTTACAGAACTGTTTGTTCATACTTAATTACAAGGGCCATATTTTCAGTGTGTTTGTGTATACTTTGTGGACATGGCAGATGAATTTCAAAAACCCAGTGCACAAGTGCATTTCATACAGGTTGCATTTTCTGATAAGATGACCGTACAAAGGCATTTATTCTACTTAACTGGGTCAGAAGCTATAGAAAGGGAACATTCACTTGTGCATGCACCTGCTAGCTATACAGGAGAGGAGGAAAACCATCATAATGTTGTACCGGCTAAGTCAAGGGAGGACCCAGAGTGCTTAAAACATAAATTTAGAGAAATATGTAACCCCCAGATGAATGTTACAATGGAAAGGCAGTTATTTTACACAAGGGATCAAAAGGCTGGTGAAACGTTTGCAACATATATAACTGACTTGAGAACTAAAGTTAAAACATGCAGATTTGGTGACTTAGAAGGGATGAGTTAATAAAAGACAGACGTGTGTGGCATTAAAGATGATGCTGTGAGAAAGATTTTGCTTTGTGACAGTGATTTAACTTTGAATAAGGCCATTGAGATTTGTCAGATATATGAGCTCAGAAATTTGTCAGATATATGAGCTCACAGAAAAGCACACACGAATGCTTACAAATGGGAAAAGCTCTAGAAGGCACAGGGATAAAGTTCATGTTGATAGTATGCAGCACTTTATTAAAAGAAATAGGCCCAAGCATGTGCAGCAACTGTAACCTCTGCAGCACTCACTGGTGAACCCCAGAACTTTCTAGCAAATTCCAGACTTTGCACAGTCTCAGTGAAGCATAAGAGTGAGTCAGCAAACTCAAAGCATGGGCCCCAACCTAGTTTCATTGTCAGCTGTCGTAACTGTGGTGGAAGCCATGAATCTAAAAAAAGAAAAGCTTTTGGTCAACAATGCCACAAATGCAATAAATGGAATCATTTCAAAAGGTTTTGTAAATCAAAAAGCCCACATTTTTTTATCAAAAGGGAGATTTTTAAGAATCAAGTTGATCAATTAGATAGTGGCAGTTCTACTCTGTATGTTGATGGTGTGTCAGTGCTTCATGAAACAGTCAATTCAGTAGATTTAAGGGCCATATTTTCAATGTGTTTATGTATACTTTGTGGACATGACAGATGGATTTCGAAAACCCAGTGCATTTGTGTCTGACAGTAATATTGCTGAGAACTGGAGAGTGTTTGAACAAGTGCACAACATTTTCATATATGTTGCATTTTCTGATAAAGATGACTGTACAAAGGCATTTATTCTATTTAATTTAGCTGGGTCAGAAGCTATAGAAATGGAATATTCATTTGTGCATGCAGCTGCTAGCTATACAGGAGAGGAGGAAAACCATCATAATGTTGTACCGGCTGAGTCAAGGGAGGACCCAGAGTGCTTAAAATGTAAATTTAGAGAAATATGTAACCCCCAGATGAATGTTACAATGGAAAGGCAGTTATTTTACACAAGGGATCAAAAGGCTGGTGAAACTTTTGCAGCATATATAACTGACTTGAGAAATAAAGTTAAAACATGCAGATTTGGTGACTTGGAAGGGATGAGTTAATAAAAGACAGACTTGCGTGTGGCATTAAAGATGATGCTGTGAGAAAGATTTTGCTTTGTGACAGTGATTTAACTTTGAATAAGGCCATTGAGATTTATAAGATATATGAGCTCAGAGATTTGTCAGACATATGAGCTCACAGAAAAGCACACACATATGCTTACAAATGAGAACAGCTCTAGAAGGCACAGTGATAAAGCTCATGTTGACAGTATGCAGCACGTTATTAAAAGAAACAGGCCCAAGCACGTGGCAGCAAATGTAACCCCTGCAGCACTCACTAGTGATACCCAGAACTTTCTAGCAAATTCCAGACTATGCACAGTCTCAGTGAAGCATAAGAGTGAGTCAGCAAACTCAAAGCATGGGCCCCAACCTAGTTTCATTGCCAGCTGTCATAACTGAGGTGGAAGCCATGAATCTAAAAAGGAAAAGTGTTTAGCTTTTGGTCAACAATGTCACAAATGCATTAAATGGAATAATTTCAAAAAGTTTTGTAAATCAAAAAGCCCACATTTTTTTATCAAAAGGGAGCAATTTAAGAAACAAGTTGATGAAATTAGATAGTGGCAGTTCTACTCTTTATGTCGATGGTATATCAGTGCTTCATTAAACAGTCAATTCATTAGATTTAAGGGCAAAGAATAAAGTATTTTGTACTGTTTGGATAAATGGCAAACACATAGATATCAAAAGTTGATACAGGTTCCAAGTTCAATGTGATGTCAGCAGAAACATGTACTGAGTGTGTAAAGGTGAAAGGCTTGATTTGGCAAGGTGTGCGAAACTTGTTGCTTATGGAGGTGAAGAAATTCAAACCGAAGGGTCAGTAGTGATTTCATGTTACTCTGCTGGAAGAAGCTATGACTTGTTATTTTATGTGGTCAAGGGGCATGTTCAGTCATTATTAGGGCTCAGAGACAGTTTGAAAATGGGGCTGCTTTCATTTTAGAAGGAAATAAACCATGTTAGCTTAAAAGACCACTACTCTAATTTTGCACAGCACATTTTTTTTCTACCTATGCTGATCTTTTCCAGGACAAACTAGGCAAACTTCCAGTTGTGTACTCCATGGAGTTAGATCCAGAGGTCAGTCCAGTAGTCAGGCCAGCATGCAAAGTTCCAATAGCCATGCAGGACAGAGTCAAGGCTGAGTTAGATAAAATGGTGTGACAAAATGTGATTTGTCTAGTTGATACTCCAACTGAATGGGTATCTTCCATGGTGGTAGCTCATAAGAAAAGCTCAGATGACATCAGAATATGTATTGACCAGTGAGATTTAAACAAAGAGCTAAAAATACCTCATCATCCAATGCACACAGTTGAAGAAGTCGCAGCCTTGATGCCAAATGCCACTATTTTTTTCTGTCTTAGATGCAAAGAGTTCATTTTGGCAATTTCAGCTTGACAAAAAATCCTCATTGCTTACTTCCTTCAGTAATCCATTTGGCAGGTACAGATTTTTGAGAATGCCATTTAGAAAAAATTCTGCAAGTGAAGTCTTTCAACATGCAATGGAACATTTTTTTTCTGGATATCCTTGTGTTATTATAGTAGACAACATACTGGTAGGAGGTTGCCCTTAAGCAGAACATGATAGAAACCTCAGAAAAGATCTAGAAAAGGCACGTCAAATGAATCTTAAGCTCAAGCCACACAAATGCAAATTCAGGCTACAAGAAGTTACTTATGTTGGTCTCTTTTTTACAAGTACAGGCTTAGGACCAGACCCTTCAAAGCAAACAGCCATTCTTGAGATGTCAGTTCTAGGCAATGTTCAAGCACTGCAATGTTTTCTTGGCATGGTCAACTACCTTGGCAAGTTCATTCCAAACCTGAGCCAACTTTCAGCACCATTCAGAGAACTGACACATAAAGATGTATCCTGGTCTTGGTTAGAGCAACACCTAAGAGCATTTGATGTCCTGAAACAGAGAATTGCTAGTCCACCTACTCTCAGATACTATGATGTTCACAAACCAGTTACACTTTCCTGTGAAGCTTCGAAATTTGGTCTTGGTGCAGTAATTCTACAAGAAGATGAACCTGTTGTCTACGCATCGAGAACTCTTACCCAAACTGAAATGCAGTATGCCCAAATCGAGAAAGAGCTTTTGGCAATTGTGTTCGGATGTTCTTAGTTCCATAATTATGTTTATGGTAGACCTATCCAGATTGAAACAGACCACCAACCATTAGTCACTATCTTGAGAAAGCCTATGCATTCAGCTCTAGCCAGTATGATGCTGAGGCTGCAAAAGTATAATTTCAATCTTATCTATAAGAAAGGCAAACTTCTTTATCTTGCTGATACATTAGCCAGATATCCCAGAAACACCACAGAACAGCACAAGAATGAGAACCTTGATTTTGAAGTCATGGAAGTGAGAATTTTTTCTTCCACATGTCTTGATGAGCTGAGAGATCACACACCCACAGATCCAGTTTTACAAAGGCTCATCCACTTTATCAAACAAGGATGGCCATCAAAGCAATCTAGTTTACCTCAAGAACCTTATTTTCCATACAGAGATGAGATTTTGTCTGACAAAGGTATCATTATGAAAGGTCTGAAAGCAATTGTTCCAAAGTCCTTGCAACAAGAGTACATTACTATCTTGCATTGTGGTCACTGAGGAACTGAATCTACCAAAAGAAGGACAAGAGAATTAGTATGTTGGCCTTCTATGTCAAGGGACATTGAGAGAGCACTTTTATCTTGTTCAGTGTGTAATAGCACAAAGCCACATCAACAGAAGGAACCACTAGCTTAACCAGACTCCAGAACTAACTTAGTCGACAGTAGCCACTGATATCTTCGAGTGGAATGGCCAACATTATTTGGTGTTAGTAGACTCTTACTCCATTTGGGTCAAAATTGACTTACTGCCCAACCTAGCATCCAGTACAGTCATTACTAAGATGAAACGTCATTTTGCAGTACATGGTAGCCCACACAAAAGTATTTCTGATAGTGGCATTCAGTTTACAAGCCAACAGTTGCAAAGATTTGCTGAACAATGGGACTTTACTCATGTCACAAGTAGTCCAGAGTACCCACAGTCAAATGGTTTGGCAAAACGTGCAGTTCAAAGTACAAAACAGTTACTAGAGAAGTCAAAATGAGATAATAGTGAGGTTTTTCTGAATCTCTTAAATCACAGAAATGTTCCATGTTCATAGGTTCATAGGTTGGTACTAGGCTATCAGCCCTAGGGCCTATACAAGCCTAGCCATAATGATTCCCTGGCTATTTCTTCCCATACTATTTACTTCCCTGGACCCCTGTCTAGCAGGGCGATTGACGTGATCCCCAGGGTGATAAACATCTTGATTTCCCCTGCTCAGAGATGTCTGTCGAGACAAACCAGAACCACATTAACAATCAGTAGTCAATTGTTGATTACATGTGTTAAGAACAACAGATCTGTGCAAACCAATCTGTTGAAGAAGCGTTTAACCTAGATGTCCTACTACAATAAGACCAGCAAACCACTCAATCCATTACGAGAAGGAGAAGTGGTAAGGATGCAAATGTCCAAAGGTTATGATCGGATTGATGTCATGAAGAATACTGGTCGAGAGCAGAGATCATATATTGTGGAATCAGGAGAAGCAACTTTTAGGTGGAATCGGAAGCATTTGAGACCAGTGTCGGAGCCTATACCATAGCAGATAGCCTGTGAGAAAGACTCTTCATCTCAGAGTGAGTTGTCCTGTGTTCCAATTCCAGAGGAAGTTCCAGAGAACATTCTTGTTCCTATGATGAATCCAGAAGTTTCTGATACAAGTTATGCACTGCAGAATGTCCCTGTTGCTAAATTTGGTCCCAACTGTTATGTTACGAGATATGGTCAAATCTCTAAACCTTGCAGCACATATAAAGCAACTTGGACATGAACACTGTGTTTTGTTTCCAATGTATATAATAATGCATGCCTAACTCTAACATTGTTTTGCATAAAGGGCAATCTTTTTAAGAGTGAGGATATAGATCAATATGTGTGCATGTACCTTTAAGAAGCTATCTAAGGGCTTGCACAAGTGCATAAATAATGAGCACGTGCAAGCCTAACTGCCATTTTGTAGTTAGCTGTTGAGATATAAGCATGTATGTATGTAAGCTCTGTTTGTTAACTAGTTCATTCATATTTAATTATGCTGCTATCCATCCTGATGTATTTGTATGTATTAAAGCATCTGAATGAAACCCCAAGCCTTCTTGTTTTATGTGTTAGAGACATACAAGCGACAATATCCTTCATCTAAAAGATTCATAGAAACATAGAAACTTGACCAAGTGCAGGTG
Organism: Protopterus annectens; assembly: GCF_019279795.1. NCBI lineage: Eukaryota > Metazoa > Chordata > Ceratodontiformes > Protopteridae > Protopterus > Protopterus annectens. Next base: position 1,581,898,373 of record NC_056726.1, on the reverse strand, counting down.
AGAAAACAGATTTCATCATACACATACTAACAGTTTCTCATCTCATGCATGATAAAATACATAGTATTTTCTTAAGGCATGCTCTTAAAGGAAAATCTAAATTGCTCATACTAGAAATTTTTGAGTTAATACATACTGCAATAAATGCACCTCTCCATACAAAAAATACATGAATAAATCATGTTTCATTTCTCAACCTGCACTAGCAAATAAAATAAAGAGTAGTTATACATGCATCACATTATAATATAATCTAGTTTTAAATAGCCTACCATTGCCTCAGTAAATTCACTCTGTCAAATACTATTAGAAACAAGAGTGTAAAAACAGCTTTGGCCCAATACATATCACTTATCAGCTATAATTAAAATAATAATACTACAGAGTATACATTGAGACATTCACATTAACTACAAGCATCATTTTCCCTTCTTTCTTCGGCTTTTCCCAGTTAGGGGTCGCCACAGTTGTTCACCTGTCTGCTCATGACTGGCAGTAAATTTTTACGTTGTCGAGTTGCCAACCTGGCGCCCAACCTTCCATGGAAGGAACACACACACACACACATGCACTCATTCCTAGGGTCAATTGAGAGTGTCCAATCCACCTACAGCATGTCTTTGGGAGGAAACCGGAGCACCCAGAGGAAACCCACGTGGCCACAGGGAGGACATGCAGACTCCGCACAGAAGGCACCCCAGCTGAGGATCGAACCGGAGGACCTCTTGCTGTGAGGCGACAACACTAACTGCTGCGCCACCCTATTTCAAATATATTTTAAAAAGAATTCTCAACCAAAAGGATAAGTAATGATAAAAAAGAGAGCAGATTACAAGAAAAAGGAAACCACCGTGCATATTTTTGTTCAGTTAAACTTTTTTTTAAATTTTTAAATAGACAAAGATAAAACAACCAATAAACTTAACAAACCAACATTCTGATCACAAGTTACATAACTTATAATAATAAATAGTTTATAAAAACACTATTAACTGCTAAAATATCTTAGCTACAAAAAAATGAAAACATACACGGTATAATTAAACAAGGTGTTATATTTTTCAAAGGACAAAAATATTATCTTGTATTAAATAATCACAACAGTATGTATCTCAAGTTAAGAAGATATTCATAACATCATTACATTTACTAGCAAAGAGAATAGTTCAGTCCAGTATTTGTAATGAATAGATTTGTGATTATCTCATTTTTATAGATTTATAGGGTCATAGGTAAGTACTTGGCTAGCTGCCCACGAGGAACATTTTAAGCCTAGCTGGTTTCCATTATAGTCATTGAATTAAGCAGTCATATTTAGTGTTAGATTGGCTTTATGCATCCCAAACTCAATAAGTATATACAACCCCTAGTGAGAATAACTGGGATCATACCATACATAATCTGAAGGGACCCATGCATGGGATAAAACATTTTGGAGCTGCCGTCATCCATTAGTAGTATGTAAGGAAATCCTGGGGGAAGTTTTCTGCTTAACATCCATAGATCCATGTTGGATTTGAATAAGGAAAGGGATGACCTTTATGTATCTGGGGACTCTGTTCCAGAGCAGCATTATCTTCTGCAAGGTATACCTACCCATCCCTACAAACCATTCTGTTCATTTTGCAGAAGAGGTTTGGATCTATAAACTTAGTATTTCTGATTCCATTTGACTTGCTGATGTGCAGTAGGTCTATCAGTAGTGGGTCAGAGGGTGCCTTGTATGCTAGACACAGGTCACCTCTTAGCAGTCTGTAGGATACTGAGTATAGTGACAGGATTTTGAGTCAGTCCATGCAGAACACTTTGTTTAGACCTTGTATACTTTTATTAAGGTATTTATGTATGACGTTCCCACTGTTACATGTGTCTGGAAAAACGGGGTATACTATTCAATGATTGGCCTAAAGAGTGTTGAGTAAAGGAGGAAAATGACATCTCTAGATCTGGACACAATCTCTTGCTTTATAATCTGCATAATACAAAACGACTTTTTTAAGACTGTGGACTCATGTTGGTTGAAAGTTTGGGCACTTTCCATATAAGCTCCCAACTCCTGAAAAACGGGGTCAGCTCTTAGGGGTGTATTGTGAATGTAGTCATTTCCTGGTGTAGATGACATCTCAAAAGATAAAATAATGCATGTTTTAGCATTTCGTTTCAGTCCATGATTTTGACACCAGTTATTTGTTTGGGACAAGCCTTAAGTCATTTGGGGATTTTATTTGCGAATTCATTAGATTGCTCCTAGCTTGCAGTCATCTACTTAGAAAGCCAAAGTCCTTTGTTCTAGTTGTTTTGTTTTGTTCTTGTTGTTTTGTTTTGTTTTGTTCTTGTTGTTTTGTTTTGTTCTTGTTGTTTTTTTTGTTTTGTTTTTTTGTTTTACACTGTTATTTTCATTCTAATAGGTAGTTGCAACTATTCTGAAAAAGAAAAAAAAAATCACAGGGAGAAAATGAACAAGATTTTTTTTCCAATTTATTTCTTGCTTTCATCTTCGTTTGACTGACTAGGTTATATTGTCTGTTGTCCTGTTCCTTCCTCCTGAGCAACTGCCCCGCAGACCATTATTTCCCTAAGAAAGAGAGAGAATCAGTGGACTGGGACTGATGTCATTATTGCCAAGGACCAAGGATGACCAGTGTTTTCTCTTTAATGTCCAACTTGCCCTTGGCTTCCACATTAGCATCCAAAAGATTAGCATGCAGTAGGTCGTAATAAAGCACATTCGTGCTTCTCTGAGATGTGATCATTTGGACCAGCTTCCCTTTTAGACAGGCATTCTCATCGTGACTCCCAGTTCCCACTGAGGATTCTACCACAACAAGTATGCATTATGCACATTCCCCTGGAAAGAAGTAAAAAGTTATAAGCCCCATCATTCCTGTCAACAATCTGCCAGCTCATACAGACACCTGAACATCCACTCAGATTTGGATTATCTGCATTATAATGAGAGCTTTATCTGAGTATGCCATTAGTGCAAGCTAAGATTTTGTTTCCAGTTTTTGGTTACTGTTTGATGTGCTATGGTTAAGAGATGCCAAATGAGCAATATGAGATATCTTGAAGGAAAGGACACCAATGTGCTTAGTTAACTGATATTTATCAGATCATAAAGCTTGAGCAAATAATTGAAATTGTAACCAAAGCTCAGTTATTTACATTCATAGTGGATATATTACCAGGCATATCCTAGCATCATAGTAAATCCTGAGCAGCCTTGGTTCTCCTCATTTCTTTCCCAAGTTTACTAGGAAAATGCTATGTTCTGGGTATAACCTTCTAAATATTGGCTCAAAAAATAAAGATAATATTGTCTTTTCAGCAGAACCTAATATAACAGCTCAACTTGCCTCTTGCAAAAACACATTTTTCTTCTAATGCTTTACTCCTGATTATATTTTACATTTGGAGGGTGTCGCTGATTTGTGATTGTACTTGTAAGAGGAAATTACAATTATACAAGGACTGGCCGGTAACATTGTAAAATGAGCACGCTGATTGGCCAGCCCAACCAGCGTGCCCGTTCAGAATATACAACAGAAAAGGATCCGGTCACCCGGACTTTTTTCCGTTGATATATTCTTTAATTTTATGGGTTTAAAAAAAAAAGCATAGCAACGGAGATCTTTTTTTCTATGTTGCTTACTTTCCCAAGCACTGATGTACTGGGTATGCATGGTAATGCAAGTTCCATCAGCAATGACAAAGCGTAGCTGTCCAGCGGTGGAAGAACAGCATGGCGCCGTTATAAAAGGACATTATTTAAGAAACGTAAGTATTTTTTTTCTTAAATAATGTTATTGTATAATATAAATAACCCACTTCTGGGTGTGGGTAATGCTGGCCTCATGACCAAACCACACCAGCCATGGATAAATCCAGCATTACCTACATCCAGGCATGGGTTATTGCTTAAACGTATCAGTATCAAGAAGAATCATCTCTCATCTATTATTTTTAGATATCATTCCGAAATATTTTATCCTGTTTCAATACCAGTTCAATTTAGAATTATTTATCTCACATTGGTCTATATTTTGATTTATTAATGTTTTTATTACATTTCAATGCAGATATTTCCAAGATGTTTTTCAGACATACCAACTGAGGCCGTAGGTAGATTTTCCCACCACTCCCAGATACCTGGAGCATGTCTGCAGACTGTAGAGCTGCATACTATACACCTGTCTCTACTAGAAGACAACTACACCACCTACCTCTTCCCAGATGTGCTTGCTGGCATCAGCTGCTCCACACTAACCTACCGCCCCTCACTTATTCAGTGCCAGAGCCATTAAGCAATGTTGGGTCTCCTAGGTCATAGACAGGACTTAATTCCTCTCTATAAATTTGCCTTCACTATTCTTATTTTCTTGTTACAGACACCAGACATTTAATATGAGATGCTGGGCATTGTCCTTTGTCAAGCCATGTTCATAGGTTCATAGGTTCATAGGTTCATACTAGGCTATTTGCCCTGAGGCAATTATAAGCCTTGCCCGATTCTGTATGGCTTACGCCACCCCTTGATTTGAGTATACTGTGCCCTTTTTAAGGTTTAGTTTACTGTGCCTCTGTCCAATAGTGACACGGGAGTAATCCCTGGGACAAACCTACGATCCCCCATCCACCTATCGAGATTCTTCTTGAAGAGATTCAGTGAGGTGCTCTGCCTCACATGAACTGGAATTCTATTCCAGAGCGAAGGGAGCCTCCTACATGTCTTCTTCTTCAGCTTTTTCTCATTTAATATTGATGCAAATACCTTTCTATCTCTTTGTATTGTCAGTACATTTATATGCATGTTCTCAGTTCTTTATTTTTTAAAATCATAGACTCACAGAATATACAAGGCAGCTAGGCCCTGTGACCATTTGCATCTTGCCAGGACCAACCCTTAGACTTTATTCATGGATCAACAGCCAGTAATATCAGGGGTTTATTTGTGGAAGAAATGTCTTATGACACTCTAAAGAGATGCTGTTGATATAACTCTGGATTTAATAAGAATTTTAAATGAGTACTTAAATCCTTGAAACCATCAGAATGAATTAGACAGCATGCAGACTGAGTGAGTATAAGGGAAATGTGAGAACGACTAACAGTAAGGTCAATGAAACATTAGCTACTCATTTTGTGAAATACAGACCATAGGATTCAGTACAATCTTTTCCATCTGAGCTACTTTCTCACTGCGGATTGGTCAATTAGTGTGTTGATGAGAAAATGTGATTCAGAGACAGATATGGTTGCAATGAGAAAGAGCATGTCTCAAGACTGAACACTGGCACTGTCAGATCTGAATGCTTAAGTGTTCTTCCTAATGGCACATGCATTGCATTAGCAAAAGCATCTCCTACACACACACACACACATACACACACACCACATATACACTCAAACACACACACACACACAAACATACCAGACTCTTGATTTTCTGCCTAATCAAATTAGTGCAACTACCCATTCAGATGCACATTCAGACACACACACACACACACACACACACACACACACACACATGCATCTCTCTCTCTCTCTCTCTCTATATATATATATATATATATATATATATATATGTGTGTGTGTGTGTATTTTTTTTTTTTTTTTTGCCAATGTACTACTTTCACTTGAAGCAGTTTTTTTAGGGCAAGATTATTTCTTTAGCAATAGGTCTTTCTAAGTACTGTGGGCTCAATAAGTTTGGATAATGGGGTAAGGGAAGAGACAGGTTATTATCACATGATGGAGGCCAGTGAAGCTTCTTTTGGATGAGAAATGATGGCACCCTGCTTGTAAAACCACAGAACATACCACAAAGAGGTTGATTATGTAGTTAAGTGTTAGAGAAAACTGATGTCTATAAGCACAAAGGAATTTCACACCCAGACTTCTGGACCCTTCCTGATTCATGAGATGGCCAATTGTGTATTTATCATCCATGCAGACATCAAGGTCTCTCCCCACCCTCAGGAGCTCTTAACATCCCCTTAGCAGCTTTCAGGGGATGCTGTCACTGCCGGTCTTTGGAGAGAGGAACACACAAGCTGCCCCTGACCTATGTGGTTCTCCCACAGCAGCAAATCTCTGTAGCCCAGACTCCATGGGCTTCAACAAACAGGGTCCTGATGTGGTGAAGCAAGCCTCCAACCTCTCTGGGCGGGCAGTCTGTATGCTGCTCAGTCCTATTTTCCACTCTGCACCCCCCAGCTGCCATACCTGCTAATAATCATAGGTCATTTATGTTGCATTTAGGGCTTTTGCGACATGGGAGCAGGTAACGGTTAAAAACTTTTACAGGAGTTTAGCAAAGGTGATTGTGGGAACACCATGAAAACTGATCTCATATGCTAGGCGGGTAAGAAATTTGCTCACAGCGGTAGTGAGTGGATGAAATTGAATAAGGTAGGAAGTGAGTTTTGAATACCTATGCAAAGGTTCTGATATCAGAGCAGGTGATTTGAGTAAGGAATAAATCAGCAATGTACGAGCCTTTTTTCCCCTTGACAGATAAAGTCTGGGATTGCTATCAATCTTCAACTCATTTTTTTTTTTTGCCATATCACAAATCAGGACCATTTGCAGTATAAGTGCCCTTGTTAGTCTCATAGAGGTTACTTATTTCAGCTATTCTGTTAAATGCTGATAAGTTGCAGCATTTTACATCGTGGTAAATGGTACTTATTCAGCTTTTGCTGCAATACCTTTTGGTAGACAATATCTCTACAGATGTGTGCCTTAAATATGCAGAGTAAGTTGCCCAAAAGTTCTGCTGTCAAAATTTGCATTCCTGTGTTTTCTTATCTGAGATTTCAGTGTCACAGCTCCAGGTTTAAGGATTTAGTCCTGTTGTCTTGTTACTGTTTGTACAGAGTCTACATGTTGCCTTCCTTTCTTCTTGGTTTCCTTCCTACCTCCAAAAACGTAGTATTCCATCGACTACTCTATGATTTTCATAGATACTGCATTTACTTTTACTTCTGAGAGCGAGTCCATGACTGAAAATGTCCTGCAAAGCATCAATTTACTTAGCCATTTAGGAAAAACAAATGCACATTTGAAAAAGGCATGTATGTAGCCTTTGAGAAGACTTGACCACAAATTATAGCTATCCAAATGCTCTTTTATAAATTCTGTAAAATGAAACACTGAAATACTGTTCTGCCATCAGCATAATATAATGTGTGATATCAAGAGAAATCTCCATGTGTCTCTTTATTCTCTCTCTATGTAGGCACTCTTTATATTTTTTTTACTTCTCTAAATTATTGCTGACTTTGAAATATGAATCGTATGTTTTGAATTTAAGTGGGAGTTTTTCCATAGGTTGAATTTTAACATAAACTGGCCCATGCTTCAGTCTACAGGCTATTGCAAAGAATCTAAACCAAAAACAAACTGATGTGTGTACTATTGCACATGAAACAGCAACTGTCACCAGCTGTTACGGTACCTTCTTCGTGTAATTGTTGCATTTATTCATGTTTGTACATTTCTGTTCTGTTTCTTTGCTTGTTCATTCTCACTTTGAGTCATTCACACTCTATGCTGTTATGTAAGTTCACATAGAATTTAGTAGTATTCAAATTAAACACAGCTTAGGAGCTGGTTGAAAAGTAGCGTAACAGGACGCAGTACCAAATAAGCAGTCAGTACTCAGGTTACATACTAAGCAAAATTAGTTTCTGTTTGCCAGGATAGTAATGTAGGTAGCTACCACTGCTGCACTTTCTTTTTTGTTAATATGAAAATAATGAATTTGTTATGGGCTGGACTGGTACCCCATCACAGATTATTTTCTCTACCTTGTACCTGGCAGGATAGTTTTTGGCTCCAAAATAACTGTGAACTGGATAAAGTATATAATCAGAGAATGAATGGATAAATGAAAAAATGAGTGATATTTGTCTTCTAAAGATTTCCAGTTAACATAGCTCAGGTCTGTAACATATTATATTAGTGTGTGGAGTGTTAAATAAAATTTAAACAACACTGAGAAGAGTCATGGGCTTTTTCCAAGTGCTCTGATTGTTTCTTTGAAGTGTATTCCAATAGTTGTCAAGGGGTGGTCACAGCGGTGCGGTGGTTAGCGTTGTCACCTCTCAGCAAGAGGTTGTTCAGTTCAATTCTTGGCCGGTTTGCCTTCTGTGTGGAGTCTGCATGTCATCCCTGTTGTCATGTGGGTTTTTTTCAGGTACTCTGGTTTCCTCTCACATTTCAAAGACATGCAGTAGGTGGATTGGACACTGTAAACTGGCTGTAGGTGAGAGTGTGTGCATGAGTGAGTGATACAAATGAACTACTGTGGCAGGGCTAGCCACCTGGCAATGTAAACATTGGCTCAAGTTGATTGTCACTGCAGAAGCGACAACCCAACCCCATGTGTGAAATGGGAAAAGGGGTTGAGGATGGATGGAACTGTTTCATTGGTGCAGTATTAGCTTTTAAGGGATATCTATAACCAATCATCTTAATTAAAGCTCACAGTTTTCTTCAAATTTGTTTTATTTTTCATCAAGCCGTGTTCTTTTCCTAAGACACTTAAAATGTTATAGAGACTAGAATGATGGAATTGGTGTTGGCCGAATCCCTATTTTTTGTAGTTGTCCCTATAAGTGTTTAAAAAAAATCTGTTTTTATGGTAATATGCTATGTAGTTCTCATGAACAAGGGAAGTTAATTAAAAAGGCAGTGCTGGGCAAACAAGGTACTTTTTTATGAAATGTAAATTAAACAACCGTAACTCATCTGGACAAAAAATGACTACTTAACTCTGTAATCCATAGTTAAACATTATGTTTAGCGTTATATTTAATTAAAGAATGTCCATCTAGCTCGAACAAACAATACCTCTTTTAACTCATATACTGCATCTCATGTTGTGTGACTGTTTATCTACACGTAGTCAATGTCTGTGACATCAGAGTGCATCAGGGCCTGTCATTTGTAAAACAGAAGAGATTAGCCAAACTCTTTAAAGGCAGGTATTAGTGGGAAGTACATGTTTATAAAGATCTTAACAAAATCACTGACCTGCTTGTTAATATATTTTTTGTTTTGTTTTGTTTTTTAACTTGTTGACTAAGATAAGTACACTGATCATTTCTAATGTGCCTTACAAGCAGTTTCCAAGTTAAACAAATAACTGTACATCGTGGTGTCACACTTAAAACACCAACCAGATAAATTATTAGCATTCTGTTAGTATAAAATGTAGAAAGTCATGGCACATGTGTTACCCTATAGGCAATACATATCACTGTGCTGATATATGCTAGGGATATAAGTTCATAGGTTCATATTGAGGTTATTAGGCTAACTGCTTAAGGGCTCTTACAAGCCTAGCCAATATAACCTGATTTTCTCCAATATATGGCCCCTAGGAGCAAGAGGATGTCATGAATTTGCACCTGTGCATTCAGTATCTTACAGATTGCCCCTCTCCATAAGGGACATAGTCACTACCCCAGGTGTGAATTTGCGATTCCCCATCCATTGATCTAAACTGCATTTGAAGCAGGCCAGCGAAGGACTCTGCTTAATGACAGTAGGAAGGCTATTTCAAAGAAGGCTGAATCTCTGAGATGCATATCTGTCTCTCCAGCATGTTTTGTTTGAGTCGCTAAGTTTAGATCTGTAGGTCAGGTGACCCTCATGCTGTTTTACTTGCCGATGTGTAGTAGCTCCATCAGCGCTGGATTTGTGAGTGCCTTGTAGGTCAGGCATATGTCATCCTTTAGTAGTCGGTAGCAGCCAGAGTAAAGACCTTTTAGTGTATCCGCATAGGACATGATGTTTACACCCTGTATTTTCTTTGTGAGGAACCTCTGAGGTCACTCCAGCTGCTGTATGTACCTAGTCAAGTACATGCCAAATGGCGCACTGTACTCAATTATTAGTCTAATGAGGGCTGAGTACAGCGGGATATCATAACAGTTTGTAAGCATGTACTTAGTAAGGCTGTTAGGAAAAAGCTGATTTAACCAGGCATATCCCAGCACTGAGAGGCTCTCTAGTCAAGTGTACTGTTACCACATAGTGACATAACACCATCTGCAAGAGAGTTAAGAACATAATTGAGATCCTTTGTGCCAAAGAGAGTCTCTGGTAAATAAAAGAAAAATAAAAGCAAGTAATAATTTGCCTTTACTTTTGTAACAGTAAATTGGAAAAATATAACCTGTTTCTGTGGTTCAAATAATATATTTCCCTGTTGGCATAGATAGATATCTCCTATTTTGTGGGGCATTTTTATACCTCAGTATTATCTCTAATGTATCATAGTAATGCAGATCTAGCAGAAAAAATAACAGTTACATTCCTCACATATTGGATTTACTAAGGCATTATTCCTTGTTCATAGGTTTTAAATGCTGACTCAGGAATATGTATAAAATGAATGCATGAGCTACCATAACCCAACTTTAAATACCAGATGCACTATATGCTCTGTGCAGTGACATGTGAGGCACATTTTCAGTTCAGGAAGGTTTGCCTTAAATACTTTCTTCTCACTAAAGCCATACCTCATTACTGTGTATTATTTTGTTATGCTTTATAATTAATATTTACTGTTAATTGTTTATTTATATTTACAGCATATATATCTATATATATATATATATATATATATATATATATATATATATATATATATATATATACTATATATGTGATACTTAAACTGATACAAAGAGCATTGTTTTCTTTATTTTCCATATGCAATTGTTATTTTGTTTTGCCTAACACATGAAGGAGGACCCTGTCTCTCAAGACTCTCTTACTAACAAGATTATTTCAAACTGAAAGGTTATTCAGGTTATATTCACAGCAATTTACTTTCTTAGCTTTCCATAGAATTATATTTGGATTCTTTTATTGATAGAAAAATATTGGATTGATGCATTCTTGAAACAAAAAAAAAGGAGATTATAGGTGCAACAGTGTTGGAACTCTTCTTTTATTTAGTCTAGAAAACTTAGCTATAGCAGGTCATATTCCTGATAATTAGTTTACTCCTAAATATAAACTAAGTGAAGCCAAGGTGTCTATGCTGTTATTATTTTTGTAATGTTTCTGACACTACTGTGTCGAGTTTTATAGCTTCTGCAGCTTCAAAAGCAGAGAGCTCCCACTTGATATATTCATAATACTCCTTAATATTTTCATTTTGATGTAATTTGCGGCCCTAGCTTTTTAAATATCCGCTCTGTAATAATGTTTAATTTCAGGGGTCACTCCGCCGAGGAGTATATTAAAGCTTATAAAACTCATTTCCAAAGCTCCAATATCAAGCTGTGATCAGGTTAGGAGGGCAGCATGTGTGAATATTTCATCTTTTATCATGCTGATAATAAGGAGATGACAGAAGCACATTATTACAATGAGAGAATTGTTCATTTCTGCCCAGGCTGCTGGAAGCTAGGGTCTGCAGTATGTGTGTGTTATTCAATAAAGGCAATTCTGATATGAAAAGCAAGTTTTCTGAGCCACTACTGTGTCTTATTTGATTGCGATGAATAATATATAGAGCCCTAGTTCACTGATTAGGGTGGGGGGAAGAGAAAGGCTCAAATCTGAAGGACCAGCTCACTGTCAGCCATTAATATGCAGAGTATCAAAGGATAGTACTTCATTTGTTTAATGTGTGAAGTTTCCTAGTATCTATGACAAATGGCAGCTGGTACAGCCACTTCTCTGTGGAATCTGTTGTATTGCACTTCTGTTGTTTCATATTAGCTTGCCACACAGACCGTGACCGGAGCACAGCCTGACTACACACCGTAGTCTGACCAATACTATTAAAGTCCTAAATATCAACATTCTAGAATCTGTGGGGTTAGAACACACTGTAACTAATTCTACATTCTTGTTTGATTTACTAAATATCTAGATGTCATGATACAAACACCTGTCGTAGACAAAGGTCAGCCTTACAATGGTACCATGCAGTGTTCAAAAAAAGTAATTCTACACTGGCCCAGTGTTAAAACACAAGAATATTCAACTAAAGTGCTATCTTGGGAAAACAGAAATTTTGTATTGTAAATTGTCTGCTGGTCCAGTAAAAAATATATGAATCTTCTTGTACCATGTGATTCTCACTTATAGTAATCAAGTTAATTTGTTTTACTTGTTTCTTATCACAACTGAAACATATGTTTTCAGAAGCTACACCTTATGAAGTTTAGTATTTACAAATCATATTGTATATTGTGGTCTGTAATAGAATGCCACGGTGGTGCAGCGGTTACCGTTGTCTCCTCACAGAGGTTCTCAGGTTTGGTTCTTGGCTGGAGCACCTTCTGTGTGGAGTCTGCATGTCCTCCCTGTGGCTGAGTGATGTTTAAAGACATGCAGGTAGGTGTGTGTGTTAATAGGTGTGCCTTTGTTGAAGGTTGGGTGTCAGGCTGGCACCTTGGCACTGTAAAAATTTACGGCCAATCATTAGTGGACTGGAGTTCTGCTATGGTGACCCCTAACTGGGAAAAGCTGAAAGACATTACTATTGTGGTCTGTAATAAAAATCATCTGGAATGGTATATAAAGCAAGGAACTTATGCATCTGGCATTCATCGTTTGCTCTTAATGTGGCTTTATTAAATAGATCCATCTCTGTCCATCAGCATATCTCTCTCTCTCTCTCTCTCTATATATATATATATGTATATATATGCATACACACACACACACACACAGACACACACACACATATATATATATATATATATGTATACATACACACACTCACACACACACACTTTCACTAACCCAATAGTTCAGATGGAAAGAAGAAAACATTAGTTCACCGAACATATGCCTACAAGTAATCAATGCAATTATTTAATAAGCTACTTATCTGCATGTCTTTAAGCTATGGGATGAAACTAAAGCACCTGGTAAAATCTCAGACAGACAGTCAAGCTAACTCCATGGACAAGGAACTCCAGCCAAGAAATGAAATGGAAATCTCAGAACTGTTAGGCAGCAATGCCATTCATTGCATCATATTTTATTTATGCATTTTATTTACTTTATTTTACATCTGTTAACCTTTAATTGCATCACTTTGCATCCTGCACTGGAGTGATGTCCCATCCATGAATGGTTCTATGCCTTAGGCCCATTGACTGCTGGGATAAAAACCATCTCCTCTCAACACTGTAAGGGATAGAGTAGGGTTTGAAATATGAATAAATGCAATGATCTTTTAAGTATGTCTTGCACATCTTAAATACACACTAAAACAGAACATGAAACAATGTTACAATAAATGAAAATGCATATACATTCTATTTATTTTATTGTATTTATTTTACATTTGTTGACCGGGCTGGTCCAACTGGATACATGTCCATTTTCAGTAGAGGCCCAGGGAGAAAAGCTCCACATTTACAATATTATTTACAGTAAGAGAGAATTTACAAATAAAATTGAGGAACATTACAGTTTTTTACTTTACTTTGGAATTTTACTCACATATTTAGTACATATCTGGTATAGTTAGTCATAGCAATGAAATCACAAGTAAAACATTTTCAGCTGTACAGATGCATACTCTTTTTAGGTAACAGAAAAGTATCTAGCACACGCAGATAAGATGAGTAATACCCATTAGTAGGTGAGGTAGTCAGTCAGGGTTAGCACAGGGGCATAGCCATTTTGTTTTAAGGCATGGTTTCAGTTTGCTTTTAAATAGGGTGCTTGAGGTCAGGGAGGTTAGATCACTGGAAGAGAGTTCCAGGTTTTGCCAACAGTGTTAGAGAACAGACAGTCACCAGCTACATTGTTCGTTTTACATATGTGCACAAGTTGTTTATTAGCTGAGCGTAAGGTCTTTAGGTTGCTATAGGGGGTAATAAGATTTGTCAGCATTGGTGTGTTAGTAGGTTGATACAGGATCTTGTGGGCAACTGTTAGTTGGTTAAATGTTAAAAGATTTAACAGCTCTAACCAACCTAGCTGTTTAAGATTGTGACAATGATGGCTTCTGTAGGAAGTCCCAGTTACAAATCTGGCAATGTTATTGTAGTAGATGGCCAGCTTGCTCAAGTTGCTTTTACATAGTTTGGTATATATAGGCGAGGCATATAGTAGGGTAGAGATTAAGTGGGTACAGGCAATAGTAGACCTGGCTAGTGGGGTTAGAAAGGTTTGATCCTATATAGGGAATCTAGTTTCTTGTTGACTGTTTTTATAGTACTGTTTATATGGGAATCAAAGGTAAGGTTGTTCTCTATTAGTACCCCAAGTAGTTTTGTAGTGGGATCCAGAGAGATAATAGTACCATTACTTGATGCAACAGTAAAATTAAGTGGGGAGGATCTACGGGTGGGAGTAAACAGTAGAAGCTTTGTCTTTTTGGGGTTCAAGATAAGACATCAGTGTAGAAGCCATTTTTCAACTGAATTAAACACATTTTGGGTTAGTGACTGAAGATCTGATGTAGAAGTGGCTGAGCATATTAATGTTGAATCATCTGCATACTGGATACAGGTAGCTTGAGGTATTGCAGCATGTAGGTCATTTATAAATATAGAAAATAAGTTTAGAAGATAAGTTATTCTCCCATAATACAGCCTGTTGCCTGCTGTTTAGGTAGGATTGGAACCATTGTATAGCCACTGTATCTAGCGACAGGTTTTTGAGTATGTTAATGAGTAATTGGTGGTTTACCATGTCGAATGCTATTGACAAATCAATAAAGAGGGTGTAGGATAGAAGCTCATTATTCCGATATTTATTAATGTGATTAGAGAAGTATAAAAGAGCAGAGGTGGTGCTATGAAATGGTCTAAAACCATGTTGGCTGTTAGCTAATAAGTTGTTTTCTAATAGGAAGCTTAACAGCTGTTTGTGAATGCATTTATCCATGATTTTTGCTAGTGGAGATAATATGGCTATAGGTCTATAGTTTGATAATTCATTGGAGTTACCTCCTTTATGCAGGGGGATGATATATGAAATTTTCCAGATTGATGGAACATTACCTTCAGTAATGGTTCTATTAATCAGGATGGATATGGGGTAGGCTATGGCTTTTGCAGCTTTTTTTAGGAATTCTGCGGGTAGTAGATCTGCTGAGTGGGTGGTAGGTTTAAGTTTTTGAATTAGGATACAGATAAAGGATATGGGAACAGGTTGAAAGTGAAATGATTGAGGTGTGTTAGAGTTTGAGGTGGTCGAAGATGAGGTGTCAGGGGATAGCTGATTGGCAAGTGATTGAATGGTCTCTGTGAAGAAAGTATTGAAGGTGTTGGCTATTTGCTTGTGACTACTGTGATCAGAACCTGAGGGGGTTGGTGTGAGTGATCGGCCTGGGTGTAGAAGTTTATTAATGCCTGACCAGAATTTCTGAGGTTTGTTTTGGTGGGTTTGTTGGAGCTGAAAGTAAAAATTACTTTTGTCCAACTGTATGGCTTTTTTTGTTTCATTTCTTAGCTGTCTAAACTTTAATTGATCTGCTGAGTCTTTAGTAGTAAGCCAGTTTGCCCAGACTTTGTTTCTAAGGAGGATTTTTTGTTTAGTTGCTTTAGAAAGCCATGGGGCTGGTTTAACTCTAGTTCTAATTGTATGAGTTGGTTCATGGGGGTCAAGAATAGCTAAGAATTTAGAATTGAAATATATAACTGCTTCTTCTAATGGTAGTTGTTTTAGGGGAGACCAATCACATGCTTTAAGTTCTTTTTGAAAGGTATCAGGGTTCAAATCTTTGTTGGATCTTATTGTCCTGTATGTGGTTGGGTTTGGAATGTCACTCTTATTTCTAATTAAGAAGGTAAGATAATGGTCACTTATGTCTTCAGGGAGGGTTCCTACTATGTAATTTTGGTGGTGGCTATTTATGAGGATCCAATAAAGGGTGCTTTCCTTGTTGTTAACTTTATTAGTCCTTGTGGGGGATGTAATGGTTTGAGTAAAACTATAAAGGTTTATATGGGTAGAAGGCTGTTCTGTGGTACAACTCTTCCAATTGATATTAAAATCACCAAGTACTATGGTTTCCTGTGGGTATTTTGTGGAGAGCCAACTAAGGATATTCTCTAGGGTGTTAGTGTTTTTAGCTGGGGGAAGATAAATACAGATGATATAGATAAATTTATGTTTATTAAGCTGAATTTTGGAAATAAGGATTTCTGTATTACTGGCTAGGGGTGGATTAGATTCTATGGAGGTTACTCGTAAGCCAGATTTGTATAGTATAGCTACTCCACCACCCTTTTTAGCGTTACGGTCTAGTTTCAAGATATTATATCCGGGTGGTATTACCTCATTGTCTGGTGTTGTTGCCTTGAGCCATGTTTCAGTGAGACATAGGATGTCAAATGAATGGACATCCATGAGAGCATGCAGGTGGGCAACCTTATTGTTAATGCTCCGAATATTAAGATGGGCTATTAGTAGTGAATTAGAGGGTCTAGTAAGCAAATGTGAGTTAGCAGGGGTTGTAATGTGAGGCTCTATAGTTGTAGTAGAATTTGGGCCTGGATTTGGGTGGATATCACCATCTATTAAGGAGTGAACTTGTAGTCTCAGTATAGATTTTAGAATCTTAGGATTTGGGTGGATATCACCATCTATTAAGGAGTGAACTTGTAGTCTCAGTATAGATTTTTGAAGTTTAAATATTAGGTTCTGAACTTTCCTATCACTTGAGTTATGACATTTAATGTGTGTCAGTCTATGATATTTATCTGGTAGGTAGTTTGAAGTGCTGGGTATGTTTCTGACTATGAGAGACTACAAGTGTGGGTGTGAAGGTTTGTCTTATGGGGTACTGGAACCCTAGGCAGTTTAGGTGTTCATAGAGTGTAAAAAGATAAGATATGGATAGAATAGTTAGAAGTGAGAATAATAGTAGGAACATACACGATGGTGAGGTGGATGCCATAATGGAGTGCTGTAAACAGGTTATTGTGGAGGAAGAGTGCTGATTAAGTACTTTGCTAAGGTGTTTGGTTGTATATCTTTAAGAGGTCTATCATGTGGTTAGTTGTATGGATGTGGGAGTGGTCAGGGTGTATAAATGTAGGAGTAATGGGGGCGGGTGGAAATTGGGGGCAGGGTAGGGGAGCGGAGTGAGCCCGCAGGCCGAACGGAGTGGGTAGAGCCAGTGAAGGACTGACTCTATGAAAAACAATCAGTGGAGTTCTGCCTGCCCAGGTAAATGTATGGGAGATACTATGCTGGGCAGTTGAGTGATATACAGTAGAAAGTAAGAGATAGTTTGGGACTACAAGAGAGATAATTTTAGGAGAAATCAGTGTGCCTGAGAGTTGAATATTAAGATAGTTGGGTGGAT
This sequence comes from Protopterus annectens, assembly GCF_019279795.1. Lineage (NCBI taxonomy): Eukaryota > Metazoa > Chordata > Ceratodontiformes > Protopteridae > Protopterus > Protopterus annectens. The sequence continues at coordinate 1,581,881,062 of NC_056726.1, read as the reverse complement.
GATAAAGGAGATGGTCCTTGGAAGGGGATGCCACCTAGTGGCCAAAGGATGTTTTACAACTGTGGCTACTTGTAGGGCTAGATGGTATAAAGATAAAAAGGAGGGAAAAACAGGAATAAAAATGAGAGGCTGTGAGAGGGGAAGATATGGAAGTTGGGAGAAGGGAATACTTTGGCTCCTGGCTGGCCTGACTAGGGAGTATAATTTAAAACCTGGAGATGTTAAACATATAAAGTCTTTATACACTAGAGTTGTAGTAAACGTACCTTCTTGTTTCCTTAAGGGATTGATGCTCAGGGAGAGGTTTGGCTCTATTCCTTGGCTTGGGGTAGAGACAGCAATGTTGGACAGGGCAGTTTCCCAAACCCTAGCACAGGATTGGCAGGTTGGAGAGCTAGATGCAATAAAGGGAGAAAGAAGACAGGGTGGTGAAATAAACTATAGGTTAGACACACTTCCTTAAAAAACAACAGTTCCATACAAATTACTTATAATTCCATTGGCCAGGTAAAAACTAGTTACTTTTCTGCAGATTCTGAACAGGTAATTATAGAAAAAAAAAAACAAGGTAGATTTAGTTACCCAGTTAAAGATACTTAAGTAGGTTCAAAACAACTTTCGTATGGACACAGTTATACAGGTATTGAAAAGATATCATAAAAAGCATAGCAATGCAGCATATATGCAGTCAAAATACAGAAATGCAATCAAACAGTCTAAAATAGTTCAATATATATCCACACAGCATTGAAGGGAATTCACAAGGTGCTGCAATATAGCAATGAAATATATGCATTAAAATGGAAAAAGAGCACTTTGATAATTTAGCCTGACAATTTCTACCTATTAACTGAACTGCAGAACTTACAAAAGCAACAGCGTAGCTCTTCATACCAATCAGAAGAGCTACATTGTGCCTGACTGTTTTGTTAATGAATCATGGCACTGTTTTTGACAGTGCAAAGTACACAACAGGACTTTTCATGAACTGACCACTCTCTCAGTGAAGAACATTTTTTCTCACAGTTCTTCTGAATCATTTTACGTGTGACTTTAGGTCTGCAGATACTATAGATAGGAGGAAATTGATGACATACTGCATGCCATGTCAAGAATTGACACTCTGTGGTACAAAATTTGACACTAGGTAACTTGATCACTTTGCCTAATGCCAGCAAACATGGGCAAGGGTATTTGCAAGTGATAAGTGGGTTAAGAACTGGGCCTACTCTGGCCCATTCCAGGAATACATGCTAATGGTAGGAACAGTCCATAAGCCTCTATTGGTCAGTGTGCCCACCATAATGTCCAGTAACCCTGGATTGTGTCCAGTGCCTAGCCTGGATTAACTGGAATAGCTCTGTTAAGCAAGAGCCGGACATAAAACCAATTAACTTGTCAAAAATGATGTAAGGATTGATACACTGAATATAGATTAGCTGAGAGGATGCAGCCTTGAAGTAGATGACATGAAGGGAAGGAAGTGGAGAAGGCGAATGAACATCTTACATAACAAGGAGAAAAGTTGGAAACAAAATATAGAAAGACAATTGTCTTGGGCTCCAGAGTGTACTACTGAGGGTGAACAATATAGTAATTGCCTAATGCTTACCTCATGCTTACTAAAACTTCTTTATTACAGTGATTCAATACATGGATGGTGTTAAGTATTTACTTAACTTAGAGGCTACCTTCTCACCTCAGAACTCATTCAGTAAGCACAGCACACACATGTGCACAGAACAGAGAATTCCCAGTAAATTGTTAAGGGAACACTGACTTAGTCTCCCAAGCTAAAGACTACGAATGATGTATCAAGAGCTCTTAGATACCGCTATCATGAAAAAAGACAATTATGACCTGATAGTGGTCCACATGGGGTAAATGACCTTATGTGCTCTACCTAGAGGGATATGCAGAAGGGTATTGTTGATCTTGTTATGTATGCGTCTAAAGCATGAAAGACTCTGATCTTTAGTGGCATTTTGCCATCATCCAAAATGACGATGAGATTCAAAGACAAGATAATTGACTTTAATAATTGATTATGTAGCCGGTGTTATTCTAGAAGGATCCAGTACATGTTAGCTTAGGATAAGATGGCTGACAAGCTTTTTTGCTTTGCCAGAGATGGTCTGCACTTCTTTTACCAAAGCTTTTGCATTCTTCCTAAAACATTTGCTACTCCCATAGTGCCTTTTTAAGCTGAGTCCTTCTGCTGATCATTCCAACCTAGTGAATTCTAATTTGGAACACATGTGGCTCCATTCAGTGAGAGAAGTCTTAACCAAAATGCCCAAACTTCACAATCTCCTGCATCTTCAACACATTCATATATGTGTTGTTACAGAAATGTGGTTTCAAAGTAATGAAACACTCCTGCTATTCTGGGGTCCAGTGTCTATCACATCTCCAGACCTACTGAAAATTGTCGGGGAGAGTATCAGTATTTGTCAGGGTTATCATAATGTCATGACAGATTCCTTGGAACAGCACAGTTTCAATGGTCGAGCTTTTAAAAAAGGTTTAAGTGACACCATTTTATTCAACCCTGGGGGCTTGTCTGCATTAAATCTAATAATCCATCTCTGCTCAGCAGCTTCTGTGTCATTAGATAAATTACCCCACCTTAATTTCTCAGACAATATTTGTAAAACCAGAAATTTAAAGATATGTTCCGGTCCTGTATTCATGTTGTGCATAGCAATAGCACTATTCTCCTTGCAGTTCCTAATATCCCTATAATGTTCGAGGATCCTGTCCTTCAGGCATCTATTGGTCTTACCTGTGTAGAAGCTGTGGCATACTACACAGTAGGCAAAGTACCCACCAGCAAACATAATCAGTTTCTCAAGTAAACTCCCTCAACCACATAAACATAACCTCCACTTCCATTTATATACTTCCAAAGTATGATAGATCCACCCATATTATCTATTTCCAAGACAAGAAAAACCTAAATAGCTACTATAAAATCGTAAAGATTATACAAAGACCTCAACAGCACCCCCTATTAGATAATGACATTCATCCAAACCCTGGCCCTACTAATAAAATTATCAAGCAACCACAGAACCAAACTTCCAATACCCATACCCCAAAAAGACCCTCTAACTCTCTCCTGATAGCCCATCTCAACATCCATAGTATAAACAATAAAATAACCCACCTTCATGCACTCTTAGAAGTACACTCATTTGACATCCTCTGTATTACAGAAACTTGGCTAAAGCCTACTACTCAGGATCAGGAAATGACCCCTCCTGGATATAACATTCTGAGATGTGATCGGATGACCAAAAAGGGTGGGGGAGTAGCCATTCTCTACAAATCAGAACTTCAAGTTACAACCTTCAGTGCGTACCTACCCTCAAATACCAATGCTGAAATCCTTAATGTCAAACTTCAAATCAACAACTGTAAATCTATCTACATAACTTACTCCTATCTGCCCCCCAGAAATAATATTAATACTCTTGAAAATAGCCTAACTTGCCTCTCCACTCACCTACCTCAGGAAACCATAGTGCTAGGTGACTTTAATATAGACTGGGCTACCTGCAGCTTCCCTAATTCTACCACCCACATAAATCTATGTGGCTTTTCTCAAATTATAACCACCCCTACTAGAATCCATAAACCAGGCAGTAAAAAAAGCACCCTAGACTGGATCCTTATAAATAGTCACCCCAATACATATAAACCAGGTACCCTTCCAGACAACATTAGTGACCACTCTCTAACCTATAGAATTAAACAAAAAATCCATAGCCCCGATCTAAATATTTTCAAAACCTCACGCTCAAAAAAAATAGTTTAATCCAGAAAACGTCCTAAATGAACTTAAGGCATGTGACTGGTCACCACTACATCATCTTCAACTGGATGAAGCCGTATCTTACTTCAACACAAAATTCCTACAAATCTTTGATTGCCATGCCCCCTCTCGCTCTACCCAAATAAGGACCAAAATTGCTCCGTGGCTCACTAAAGAAACTAGACAAAAGATCCTCCTATGTAATAAAATATGGGCCAAATGGAGAGCTTCTAAAGACCCAGCAGACCATCTTTACTTTAAGCAGTTAAGAAATACTACTAAAAAAGAAATTCTGCTCGACAAAAAAAACTTCTACCTTCAACTACAACAAACCCACCAGCATAAACCATAAAAGTTCTGGTCAGTCATTAACAAATTGCTTCAGCCAGGGCACTCCAAAACTCCCACCCCATCAGGTATTACCCAGAATAACTCTAAGCAAATTGCTGATGCCTTCAATAACTACTTCACCAAAGCTATTCAAACTCTAACCTGTCAGTCAGCATTAGTAGCCCAGCTCCTTCTTTTCATCTACAACCAGTACCAACATCCCTCATCTACTCCCTCCTTCAAAAACTCAAACCATGTACCCCTTCAGCTGACCGTCTACCAGCTGAATGCCTACAAATAGCATCTAAAGCCATTGCCTATCCTATATCCATCCTTATAAATAGAACAATTACAGAAGGAACAATCCCCTCCATCTGGAAAGTCTCACACATCATCCCTTTACATAACGGTGGTTTCTCTGCTGAGATTTCTAACTTTCGACCAATAGCCTTACTCTCTCCAATAGCAAAAATAATGGAAAAATGTGTCCACTGACAGCTACTCATCTACCTTCTCTCTAATAATTTACTTGCTAACTGTCAGCATGGCTTTAGGCCTCACCATAGTACAACCACTGCCTTGCTATCTTTTTCTGACTGTATTAACAAACATCGCAATAATAACTCTCTTTCCTCTGCACTATTGATTGGCCTTTGACATGGTTAACCATCACCTACTTATTAATATACTAAAAGCCCTATATCTTGACCCACAGGCAATACTTTGGTTTAAATCCTATTTAGATAACAGACATCAAGCTGTTCTCTGGGATAATAATTTATCTACACCCCTCCCTGTCAACACTGGAGTACCCCAAGGCTCCATATTAGGCCCTCTTCTCTTTTCAATCTTTATTAATGAACTTAACTCTAAAATTCCACAAGCCACCTGCATACAATATGCAGATGATTCAACATTAATATGTTCTGCTAATTCTGTTTCCTCTCTCCAGACTCTCACCTAAACAGTATTTTGTATTGTTGAAAATTAGTTCATGCAACATTGCCTCCTCCTGAACCCCAAAAAAATGAAATTATTGCTTTTTGCTCCTAACCAAAAGTCTCCACAATGTCACTTCATAGTAACTTCTAACAATGGAACTACCATATCCCCAGACACTACAACCCGACTCTTAGGTATTACAATAGACCACAACCTTAGCTATGATGATCATATTAATACTACTACAAAATCAGTCAACAGAAAACTAGGCTCCCTTTATAAAATCAAACCCTTCCTCACACCATTAGCTAGAACTACCATTGCCTAAACCCACCTTATCTCTACCCTGTTTTATGCCTTTGCCATTTATACCGATCTATCTAAAAACAACCTTAGCAAACTTGCAACCAGCTATAATAACATTGCCAGATTTGCCACTGGCTCCCCTTTTAGAAGCCATCACTGTCACAACCTTAAACAGCTAGGATGGCTAGAACTGCAGAACCAACTATTTTGCCAACAACTTACTATTACCCAAAAGATTCTCTACCATCCTAAGAATACTCCAGTCCTCACTAGTCTGATTATCCCATATAAAACTCTGGCAACACTACGCTCAGCTAATACGCTTCTAGTCTCCACTACTAAATCTAACAACAAGGCTGGGGACTCGCTATTCTCCAACACAGTGGGAAAAACCTGGAACCAGCTTCCTAAAGAATTATCATCACTTTCTTCCACATTGCTCTTCAAAAAATATCTTAAAGAATATCTCAAAATACACTGGCTATGTCCCTGCTCTAACCCTGACTAACATCCAATTCCCTATCTCCCACTCCCTTTACTTATCTGCTCTATTGTTCTATCATGCCTATTTGTTGTAACTAAAATGCTAACCACTTCCTAGTATTAAAGGAGACTTCCTCTCAGCTCTCAGCACTGTTTCAAGAATTACTTCTCTAAAAGTACTCACCCTCTACTGTACTGTAAGTAAGCATAAGTTTGTATGCCTGCAACCAGGCCTCTGATTTAACATAACAATTCTTTGCATTGTTTTCTTTTTTTGTATTATATGTTATCTAAAGTTTTTCTAGGTGACTCTGTACACACTTTTTTTGTCTGATGTAAAATAATTTAATGTAACTTCCTTCTATTGCATATATTGTATGCTATGATATTATTGCCTATATTGGAGCTTTTTTCCACGGGCCTCTACTGAAAATGGGCATATATCCAGTTAGACTAGCCAACAAATGTAAAATAAAATAAAATAAATAAATAAAATAAATGTCTTGCAGCGGACAGTTAACTGGCTGCTTGATATAATTCCTGTGGTTAGAGGCACACATGCCACTTCTGAAAGCAAAAAGATAAACAGTGGTAGACTACAGGCCAGAGTCTTGGGCCCTGTCCTATTTGGCATCTACGTATCAGACCTTAAGGTCACCATACCTGGTCTATGGTTATCAAAGTCTATGGACAACTGTTAATTCAGTGTTGTTATTTGATCTTCTGCTGACTCACAATTTATCCAACATGGTTTAAACCATATTAACAATTGGGGCAAGGACAACAGTCTCAAACTAAATGTGAAAAAAATGTAGCATAGATTGTTTTGGTAAATAAAACATTTCTACATACCATATAGGTTATACACCCCCCCCCCTAATCAGACACTGTCATAAGGAATCTAGGCATCCTTCTTCACAATTTCTTATGATTTGACCATTAAGTCTCCACAGTAGTTGAAAAAGGCTCCTATGGCTACTTTTCAAAGGCATCTCCTTTACATCCAATGAAGTCTTAATTCCCCAATACTCGTATCTCATCAGACCCCATTACTGAGTATAGTGCATCCTTTGCATGTATTTGTCTAAATATATCACTCAGCTTGAAAGACCACATAGAATTATCACTAAAAATAAAAATCAGTGGCCTCAAAATCTTAGTTATCAGGACAGATGGGCAACCCTTGTTCTGATCAATCTCTTGTACACTCCGCTCTGGAGATGAGTCTAGCCTTCAAAGCATACCTCTCAACCTCATAGAGAAAGAAATCTGGACAAAGCATAAAATAATGGGGGAATAAATGCCTAAAATAGGGACAAATTTTAAATATTGTTCTTATAAACTTAGAAAGTTGCTAGAATAACAGGATTTGTTTAGATATGTATTTTCAGAATGATATGAAACATGAAGCTCAAATGTATGTTATTATTTAGTGACTTCAATCCTTAATGATTTGCCAGAAAATCACAAATTTTGTGTGGACCAGATCAAAAACGTGAGGCAAAAATCTGGGCATTCTGCAAAAAATATGAGCATTTGAGAGGTATGGTTCTAAGGCAAGAAAGATTCAACCCTCTTTGACCTCTTATTCCTTTGCAGAAAAAAATGGTACAACTGCCCACTTAAAGGAACTAAACCTTCATCACCAAATAAATAAGACATGTTGGCATGATAGATTCATATATATCAGTGTATCCCCTAACTCTGGACCAAACGTGCCTCACATGCCACTTTCAAGGTGAACATAGATAATTAGCTAGACAGCCTTAGATTCTGCCCTGGTCTATTTTTATTCCCATTCTTGAGGTTGGAGAGAACATTTGAAATTGGGTTGTTTTTGGCTGTACTAGGATAATGGCAATCAGACTTATTCTAAAGAGAGGGCAATATTCATAATTTGAGCTTATGCCCCACAGCAGTGTTTTGATGGCAAGGAAAAGATTGTATTTGGGCGGCAGTTGCATAACCTTCTAAATAAGGTTGATATTAACAATGGTGGACATTGAATGCTTATATCTGGACAGTCAGAACAGGATATAAAGACTGCCTGTACCCACATAGATGGGACCACACGAATAAAGATGGAAAGTCAATTCTAAATTTCTGTCAGGCAAATGGCTTGATGGCTGCTGGCACAAAGGTCACATAGAGAGGCAGTCCCAAGATCACATACAAGACTAATCAACATGAAACTCGGGTAAAATTTTAAAGTCTTCCCCAGTGAAATAATCAGCCAACAGTATAAACCACTGGTGGCTACAATCAATTGCTAACAATGGTCAGGAAAACCTCTAAGGTCAACAGGCACTAGGCTAAAGACCTGGAAGTTGAATGGATTAAAAGCACAAGAGTTCAAGAAAGTGCTCAGGGCTCAAGACCCTCAAAAGTAGAAGAAGACAAAAGAAGAAGAAACAGGTGAAGTTAAATAAAAATGTCAGCATCTCAAAACAACATGTGCAAATATTATAGAACAGATATACAGCCAAGCCAAGTATGAAAATAAGATACCCATGGAAAGCTGGGGGTGACATGCAAAAGCAATGGAGTGCATGAAAAAGAGGAAGATAAAAAAGATGGAACAGACTGAGAAGAAATACTGTTTGACTAACACTGAGGCTAATAGAGCAGTCACAATAGCAACAATCAAGGAATCAGAGGCACATGACCAAAAAGATAAAAAAGAAGATAGTCGGCAGATACCATTCACAAAGAATACCAGAACAATCAAGCCACCAGTACACAGAACATGAAAGGCAGATGGAAGGATTACATCCAGGAACTTCTGAATGAAGAGCACCTAACATAAGCTGTACTGACCCAGACACAGTCTATGGGGGAAGAGGAAGAAAAATCCAGCATAGAAGAAGCAAGAACACCATTAAGGAAAACAAAATTACAGAAAACAGCAGGCACAGAAAAGCCACCACAGCTATGACCAACATGTTGGGTGACTTAGGGAAGAAATGACTCCTGAGGGTATGTGTAGCAGTGTGGAGAGAAAGGCATATCGAAGGTGACTGGAATATAGCTATTCTAGTGCCAGTGTACAAGAACAAAGTCGACAATTCTAGTGCCAGTGTACAAGAACAAAGGGGACAATTCTAGTACCAGTGTATAAGAACAAAGGGGACAATTTTAGTGCCAGTGTGCAAGAACAAAATGGACAATTCTAGTGCCAGCGTACAGGAACAAAGGGGACATTCACATCTGTTGGCAGTACTAAGGTATCACATTCCTGTCACAATGCATAAAAATCCTGGAAAGGGTGAAGGATAAATGAATATTCAGAAAATCAGAAAGTAAGATGAGAGATGAGCAGTTCAGATCAGGAGACAACACAACAAACTCAATGTCTGCAGTGAGACAAATAGTGGAGGCAAAGTTGGGAATGAGAAAGGAGTCTTACTGGACATTGCTAGGCTTGGAGAAAGCATATGATAAGGCTCCAAGATAGCTGATATGGGAAGTCCTGTGATGGTTCAAAATACATTGATAGAATTAATACAGGCTGTGTACAAGGACCCGATTACACAAGTGCAAACAGAGTTCCAGCTAACTGATGAGTTCCTAGTGGGAATGGAACTGTATCTGAGTTCAGCTCTGAGTTCACTTATGTTCATACTGGTGATGGACAACATTAGCAAACAGCTCAGAAGGGAAGCTCAACAAAGCTGCTATATGCAGATGATGTGGCATTATAAGCCAACTATGAAAAGGAGCTTCAGCAAATGATAAAGCAATGAAGACAAAAGTAAAGGCACATGGGATGAAACCAAGAAAAGATAACACAGTTTTCATGGCAGCAAATGGACTTTCAAGCAAGTCTTATATATACACTATAAAACAACAATGATCTGCATTGAAACAACAATATTGATATTTTGCAACCCTCTACAAATTAGCACGTGTTCACAGCATCATTATTAAAGGCCACCAATGAAGAACCATTACTCGAGTTATAAAGCAAAGAAATCAGGTAGTCTGGTTTAATAAAGCTTATACCTAAATTCCCACACTAAAAAGGTATACAACAACATTCTGACTGTGCCAAAGCTGTCCTACTGCCTTACCATCATCAAATATGAAGCCAGAATGTCCTTAGAAGTCAAAGTGTTGAATATACCCTTTTCATATTAAGTCCAAACTCACAATGTACACTAGAATTTTCCTGGTCATAGTCAAAATATGTAGGTTCATTTATCCTTCCAACAATATGGACCATCACTGTACCTTGCCATACAAAATAAACTGGTTACTGAGCACTGCCAGAGATACCTTACTGCTAAACATCTAAGTGATAATTTGTTGCTCCTGAACTACTTACATCGTCTTGCTGCAAAAATTAAAAATGGAAATTTCAGATATTGACTATGATCCACAACCTCCTACGTATACCACTATGGTTGACCCAGCTACTTGGAACTACTGACATAATTTATTTTATTTTATTTATACTTGTTTAATTTTATTTATTTGTTTATTTATTTATTTGTGAGGAGAGTGTGTTGAGTAGATGGAAAGAGTACTTTGAAGGGCTGACGAATGAAGAGAATGAGAGAGAGAGAAGGTTGGATGATGTGGGGATAGTGAATCAGGAAGTGAAGCAGATTAGCAAGGAGGAAGTAAGAACAGCTATGAAGAGGATGAAGAATGGAAAGGCTGTTGGCCCAGATGACATACCAGTGGAAGCATGGAGGTGCTTAGGAGAAATGGCAGTGGAATTTTTAACCAGATTGTTTAATGAAATTTTGGAAAGTCAGAGGATGCCTGAGGAGTGGAGAAAAAGTGTTTTGGTACATATCTTTAAGAATAAGGGTGATGTGCAGAGCTGCAGTAACTACAGAGGGATAAAATTGATCAGTCACAGCTTGAAGTTATGGGAAAGAGTAGTGGAATCTAGGTTAAGAAGGGAGATGATGATTAGTGATCAGCAGTATGGTTTCATGCCAGGAAAGAGCACTACAGATGCAATATTTGCTCTGAGAGTGTTGTTGGAGAAATACAGAGAAGGTCAGAAGGAGTTGCATTCGGTCTTTGTGGACTTAGAGAAAGCATATAACAGGGTGCCTAGAGAGGAGTTGTGGTATTGTATGAGGAAGTCTGGAGTGGCAGAGAAGTATGTAAGAGTGGTACAGGATATGTACAAGGGTACTGTGACATTGGTGAGGACTGCAGTGGGAGTGACAGATACGTTTAAGATGGAGGTGGGATTACATCAAGGATCAGCTCTGAGCCCTTTCTTATTTGCAGTGGTGATGGACAGATTGACAGATGAGATTAGACAGGAGGCCCCGTGGACTATGATGTTTGCAGATGACATTGTGATATGTAGTGAGAGTAGGGACCAGGTTGAGGAGACCCTGGAGAGGTGGAGATATGCTTTAGAGAGGAGATAAATGAAGGTCAGCAGGGCTAAAACAGAATATATGTGTGTAAATGAGAGGGAGGGTAGAGGAATGGTGAGGATGCAGGGAGTAGAGTTGGTAAAGGTGGATGAGTTTAAGTACTTGAGATCAACAGTTCAGAGTAATGGTGAGTGTGGAAGAGAGGTGAAGAAGAGAGTACAGGCAAGGTGGAATGGGTGGAGAAGAGTGTCAGGAGTGATTTGTGACAGACGGGTACCAATAAGAGTGAAAGCGAAGGTCTACAAGAGGGTAGTGAGACCAGCTATGTTATATGGGTTGAAGACGGTAGCATTGTCAAAAAGGCAGGAGGCAGAGCTGGATGTGGCAGAGTTAAAGATGTTAAGATTTACACTGGGTGGGACTAGGATGGACAGTATTAGGAATCAGTATATTAGAGGGTCAGCTCAGGTTGGACAGTTTGGAAACAAAGCAAGAGAGGCGAGATTGCATTAGTTTGGACATGTGCTGAGGAGGGATGCTGGGTATATTGGGAAAAGAATGCTAAGGATGGAACTGCCAGGTAAGAGGATGAGGTTTATGGATGTGGTGAGAGAGGACAGGCAGGTGGTTGGTGTGAAAGAGCATGATGCAGAGGACAGGAAGAAATGGAAAAAGATGATCCGCTGTGGCTACCCCTAACGGGAACAGCCGAAAGACGATGATGATTTATTTGTGTGTTTGTTCATTTATTTATTTATCCTTTGTTGATTGGGTAGTTCCATTATGTTAGTGGCATCTTTACAGGAAACTCAAGGTGGTATTTATACTACTAGGTGAAATTTGGCCAGGTCATGAAGGAGCTTCCCCTACACACTGAGGTTGCTGTTGGGCAACTTTGGCTGTGCATGTGTTTGTGAGTACATTTCCTGCCTTTGTTCTTGGCATAGAGAAGGCTGGGAGAACAGAGATGATTGTGGGGAGCAAGGAGTGTGATCATGAAGTGAACTGTGACAAGCAAGACAGAAAAGCTGTTGTTACAAATGCCAAAAATTGAGTGATTTCTTCAGATGAGACAGAAGAAAGATTCATAAAAGCTGTGGGATGTGCAAATAGTCATCATTAGGTTGATTCTAAATGTGCTTCACTAAAAGAAATGGAAGTAGTAAAGTTATTTATATAATCAATAAGGAGGAGCCAGTGGATGAGTCAGAGATATTATTGTCAGACTTGGTGGAGAAAGCTTTCAGTGATGCTTAAGATAAGGTTTGCAGCAGTAAGTGAAAGGGGGAAGTATTTCAAGAGAAGGAAGTAAATACAAGCTAGTATCCAGAACTGGCAAGTGGATCAAAACAGAATACAGGCACTATGACTGTTAATAAAAGAAAAATATACACTGTCAGAAATATAAATAAAAAGCAAGAGGTTGTTAATAGATGCTATGATTGGAACAAACTGGTAACACTTTTTATTTCTGCAGAAAATATTACATCTTTAATCCATTTAGGAAAATAACATTTTTATGATATGATATTTAAGATTGGTGATTTAATGGACACATTCCTTTTTTCTTTTTGTGTGAATAAAAAACAAATGAATGACTTTGCTTGGAATACTTTCATATTTTCCAGTGAAGGAAATAGACTTAAAAACTTATAATTTAATTTAGATCTGATAAGGTTGACATAAAAGTCTTGATTTTTTTTAAATCTGTGATTCTGTTTCAAATACTGCTAACGATAAAGATGAACAGGAGGTTATGGAATGGAGGGTGGGAAATTGACATTTTCTTAAAAATTGAAAATGATGTTGTAAAGCATATACCTAGTATCATTGTTTTTCTTTGCCTGACAAGAGAGAGGAACATTAAGGTATATTGATCAGCCTAAGGCATGCTACTTCTCAGGGGCATTTACATATTTTATCAATGACTGGTACAAGATAAAATGTAATCAATGTGGAGAGAAGGGACATATAAATAGTAAGTGCAAGAAACCATGCAGAATCTGTAATAAAGAGGGGCATTTTTTTATTTCATTGTGATAATACTAATAGGGAATAAAGATTATTGCATAATGATATTGAAAACAAGGAAGAAATAATAGAAGTAGAAGAATTTAGTAACAAATGGAACATTTGCAGAGTACAACAAAATGAAGAGAAAGAGAGAGTGAGATGAAGAAGAAATAAATGGAAATGTTATCCATGAAAAGGGGGGATAATTTGGGTAATAATATTACTGATATAAAGATTGTGCCGATGAGGAAGTAGGGAGTGTACATGAAGATGTAGATAGTAAGAGGTCTGAAGTAGAAGCAAAAATTTTCAGAAACCATGAAAAAAGAATTCTATAGTTTCAAGGGTAAGTGTTGGGAAAGGAAATTTCAAAAATCTTTCATCCAAACATAAAAAAGAAAAGGAACAGTATGAAAGTTGTTTCTGAAAATGTGAATAGTTGCATGAATAAGAATAGAAGAATTGCTATTTTACAATGGTATTAGAATTGTGAAGCTGAAGTTATGTGTTTCCAAGACATTAGATTTATTTCAGAAAAATTATACATTACATGTTGATGGGTTATGGAATGGAAATATTATTTGGAATTTCATATTTAATGAAGAAATAAAAATGTTGGACTTTTATACTCCAGAAGCTGGTAGACTACCAGTAGTAGATATGAGATGAGATTTGGATGTTTATTGGGTAATAGATGTTTATGTTTATACTAAAGTAAAAAGAGAGAAGGGGTATTTTAATGATTAAAACCTTATGTAAAGGTGAACATGCGGATTATTTTGATGGAAGATTTAAACTGTAGCTTAAGAAAAAGTAAGATGAAAGAGGGAATAGATGCTAAAAATTTATGTCATGAAATGTGGTAAGCTGAAAATGTAGTCCAATAATTTATGGACCTATAAAAGTGAGGATCAGACAAATGAAACATTTTTTTTTTATTTTCTGAGAATGCCACTGAGTTAGAATGTGGAGTTATATTACATTTGTTTGCAGATCACAGAGGCATCTGGTTAGAATGTGGAAATAATAGACAGGTAATAATCAAAGGTAAAGGGATCAAAAGATCATTTTGTAAGTTCATGAATGTATTAAAAAGTGAATAGGATCAGTTATGGCAGATTATCATTATATGCGGGAATCTTATTCATTCTGATCAGAGTGGTGGGGTATATTTAAGTAAAACTATACTAAAGTTTTTTTTTTTTTTTAATCTGGAATTAAGAAAGAAAATATGGATAAAGAAAAGTAGTGCAAGTCACATTCCAATATATCTGGAGTAATTTAGGGAATAATTATGAATTTTTTAATAAAATTTGGAAAAGATATGTTTGGGAATAAAAAGGGAATTGAAAAAATACTGTATAAACAAACATTTTTAAAAGGAAGAAAGGAAGAAGTTTCCCCCTTTGGCTAAAGTGGTTAAAATAATTTAGGAATAATGAAGGCAATGGACAATGAGGTGGGAAGTATTGAATATACTCCATATAGTCAAAAAGAAATAATGTATATTGTTGAAAAGTATGTTAGAAAGGTGTACAAACAAATTGGTTATTGTGAAAATATTAGACAGTGTGATAAAAAAGTTTTCTGATAAGGCTATAGAAAGTTTAAAAAAAATGATTCATTTTCTAAAATTAGATTTAGTTTTTCAGCAAGGTGAAGTACATTCTGTATGAGGTATTGACAGAATTGGATATGATGTATCTAAAGTACTTAAAATTTGCAAAAAAATAGTAAAATATTTTTAATGAATGGACGGGTATAGGTTTTGTTAAACATGAGGTGTGTGAATATATTATTAAGTTTATATGGAAAAATTAGAAAAATATTAAATAAATTGGAGACCTATTATTTTGAATAACATGGATTATAAGTTATATATTAAAGTATTACAATTAAGATTTATGTTGCGGGAGATTTTAGTAAAAGTTATTTTGGGCATTAAATTATGATTTATTGGTGTTATGGAAATTGCAGATGAAATATTAAATGTTGAAGATGAGATAAAAATGGGAGGAATGTGAGAAAAGAATTTGATAGTGTTGATCATAATAGGTTATGGAATATTTTAAAGGAATATGAATTAAAAGGTACTGTTTTAAGAATATTACATTATGCCTATAGTGGTGCTACAATTTGGGTCTTAGTAAATGGTGGTTTACATTCACTGTAATTACAAAAAGAGGATTAAGACAGGGTTTTCCAATGAGTGGGATACTTTTTTCATTACTTGTGAATGCTGTAGAATGTCAAATATTAATGGAAATGAGTGAACATGTATATTATATGAGAAATAAAACTTTGATTTCAAATTTTTATCACATGAAGATAATATGATTAGTATAGCAATTAATGAAACAATGATGAAAAGAATAATAACATACATTCACCAATGCCTAAAAACATGGGATTAGAGATAAGTAAAGATAAAAGTAAAAAAATGGGGGATATAAAAAATACCGATGGTGTTTTATTTTCTAAAAATTTTCTTAATTTATTGGAGATTACATCTGGTAATAAGGAAGTGTCAGATAAACTCTGGGGAAAATATAGAAAAAAACAATATGATTGAGAATTTATGGAAGCTTTTCATGTTATCATATAAAAAGCAAATATAATTGATAAATTCAGTTATCATGAGTAAAGTAGGATGTTTAGGTAGAGTACATATGATTCCAAGTTAAAAAAAATAATACAAGCATTTTATTTTGGGGAGGGGGACAGAATGAATCTTGTGAAAATATGTATTTTTATATAGAAAAAAAGGATAAAAGGGGTTTAGGTTTTATACATCCTTTGTTTTTTGCAGCATCTATCAATGTATATAATATTTTAAAAGAGGAAGATGGAAATAAGAAAGGAATTGTAGCTGAAATCCTAAAGGTTATATATGGTAAATAGTGGAGATGTAAAGGAAAAATTAAAAGAAAGGAAAAAATAAAGAAATTGTTGAATTTCATAAAAAAGAAAGGTTATGGGAGTTAGATGTTAATAAGGTAAATCATAATAGGAAAATATGGTACAGGAATATTTTCAATAAATATTATGTTGTGAATCCTTGGGGGGACTAAATAAAGATATTATTAATGCAGTTAAGGCAAAAAAATAATAGATTTAAGAATTTAGTAGAATTCAGGATTTTCTGAGAAGATTAAGTACAAATCAATCACCAGTGAAGAAAAATAGTTGTTTAAAATTATGCCTAAAAGAATAAGAAACAACTGCACATGTTGCTTTTTCTAAACTGTCAGACTATTATGAAGCAAAATTTTGAAGTGTTTTTGAATTATATAAAAATGTGGTAAGATTTAAGTATGAATTTAATTTCACATGGATATTATGGGGAAAGTAGGTAATATGTTGAAAAAATAGGATTTTGTTTTTTGTCATTTGGAATATTTGGGCAGCAAGATTGAAAGAAATTATGTTTAATAAAGTATGGTGTAAGGCACAAAATCTTAAAAAGATTATATTTTGGTTATGGCAAAAAAGTGGGCAGGAACTAAAATATGAAATGCATGATTAAGAATTTGGCATGTTGCATTTACTCATAACATCTAAATAATGTAAGTATGAATATAACATGTAAACAGTGTAAAAAAAAGTAGACACTTTCTTTATGATACGTGCCATGGGATTTTGCATCCCCTTGAGCTACCACCAAATCAAGCAGATGAGCCCTTGATTTAATGTTTTATCTGAGGCATGACACAGCCAGCCCTCCCTCCTTGCTGCACTGCAGTGTCACCAATCTAACCACCTGGTGTGGGAATAGATAAAAATAAAGAACAGCTTTTCATATCCCAAATTCTACATGTAATTAATTAGTCACCTACAAGAAGCTTAATATTCTTCCAAGACTATGGATAACACAAAACACAGCTCAGAATTGCTCACAAATATGTACAGTATTGACATGTGCAATGACTTATGCATCAGTTTACCCATGTATTATCTTCTATAATTAACCAACAATAGTATCCACTCATTATTGTCTTGCAGTCTAGTTTATCCAAATAATGTAAAATGATCAATATAATGTATATATTTAATTCAGATGTCTAACAGTGGGTGGATGGCACTGTGGCTTTGATATAACTTCAGGCAATGTCTAATTTTGTTATTCTAGGTGAAGGCAGGTTCTGACTCAGTTAAGTATGAGTAGAAACATTTAGTGATTCCGCAGACATGGTAGATGGTTTCCTTGCCTAGCTGAGCTTTTTTTCCCCAAGTTCCAGTACCTTTATTGTTTTGGGCAATTACATTTATTGAAAAAGAACTGCACTAATGAATGGCCTGCACAGCAGATAAGTACTCAGGCTGTAAATTATCCATGAGCTTGTAGCAAGTTATCCTAACATACAGGATTATGATTAGGTCTCAGATCGTAACTAGCTTATTATATGTTCAAGACATAAGATGCCAATAAATTCATCTTAAGAACACATAATAATTATGACCCAATCATAATTCTCCGTAGTGCATGGAGCTTTTTCAGTTACAGAACTGAGCTATCAAGATATCCTATCTCAAATCCTTTCCTATCTCATATCCTCTGTCTGCCTTCTACTCATTCCTATTTTACATTCCACAACCATCTATCTTTATCCCTTAACTGGCTTATTTTTGTCTTTTACTGCCTCTCATTCATCCTTACTAATATACCCCCTGCATATCTTTTCATATTACAACTAACTGGCTGTATTTACAACAATTGCATCATTCTTTTTTCTCTGTCTATATTAAGATATTTCAAAATGTAATATCAACATGTCTTATACATTATCAATGATTGTATGTTTCTCTTTAGTTAGAATGTAAGATTTTTTGTATACTTTGAGCTTATGCATTGTTAACACTTTCTTTGTGTAATTTTGCTTAAATGTAAATAATGTGGGGCTTTTATCCCCAGTCTCCAGTCCTCCACTGAAAAAGGGCTATGAGCTCAGTCGGACAAACCCAGTCAATAAATATAAAATAAATAAATAAATAATAAGTAAGAAGAAGAAGAAGAAGGAAAAAAGTGTTAAGAGTTTTGCCAGTTTTCACATACATAAACATACTGAGGAGAATTCAATAAAGCATGCACAGATTGATTTTCCATAGGCAAAGTGGCATGGAGCTTACACGGACGTAAGCAGCTGTGTGATCCAGTAAACAGAGCTGAGGGCCATGCACAAGCATGACAGCGCAGAAGTGTCCATGACATGCAAATCACCTTATAAGCAGGTGAACTGCATGCAAATGAGGGTGTAGAGCGATGTTGTTCAGATGTTGTGTTGGTGTCAGAAGTGTACATGGAAAATTTCCATCTACAATAAATTAAAAAGTGAACAGGGGCTGTAAAAGCTCAGGTAGAAGGTCAGAAATAGTGCAGGAGACACAGATATGTGTAAAACTATGCCTTCCTCCCACCCATTTAAGTTGTCTTGTTAAATACCACTGTCTTTCTAGTTGCCCGCCTCTTATGTTAATCTGACCATATATCTCATTTCTCTCTACTTTCACTGGCTTATGTGAGTAATCACAAAACCATCACTTTTGAAATCCCACCCCTTCAATTATTTAAATTATTGGCCATCCTACAGTATTTCATAGTACCAAAATACAAAAGTAACCACCCCTTTCAGTCCATCTTGCTGTTTTAAAAATAGTAACTCTACACTAAACCTTAACATTTTGAACAGGTAAAACTCAAGTTACCTACTTTCATATCTAACTTCTCTAGTGCACACTGCAGAGTGCATTCTTTTCAATCTTACCTTTAAGCATCCCTGTTACTAGCACTTTCTCTAATACCTAAAAAGATCATCTCTACTTGAATCCAAGTAGACTTTTCTCTATCTGTTAAACCTAGCACTTGCTCCTACAGTACTTATTACCTTGATACGGCACTCTTATAGATAGCACCCCAAAAAGGCAAACTCCCATTTCTCGGTCACCCACGTCCCCCGGAATCTCTTTTAAAGTTTTTTTGTCTAGTCCTTCTAGCATGTCGAGGGATCAGTTGCTAGTGTCCTCTCCTGCTCAGCTGGTGAACCTGGGAATATTGAGGCAATGTTACAATTGCCTCATGTACACAGACAACCCTCTCCTCCTCCCACAAAACACAAATACATGCGAGAGATGCAACTATATGGCCAAACTGGAGGCTGAGCTCTCTCAACACAGGACTGGCAAGACCAGTCAGGAGGAGAAGGTTACCACACACACTATAAACCCAGTCTCATATAGTACCATCACAACCTCAAATCATACACATAAACACACAAAGACATACTCGGCTCTGATCAAAAATCTACCAAAACAGCAGAGGCCACCAAAGCAGACACCCAAACAACCACCACCTCAGAACACAACACCTGCAGCACATAGACCTCACAGTCAGAGTGTCAAACAGTCACAGCCCTTAAGGCCAAACACAATGCCAGACACACTAGTCATTGGTGACTCCATAGTCAGACACACTGACGTCCCGCTCACCAGACTGAGTAAGGAGAAGGTCACAGTAAGCTGCCTGTCGGGCGCTAGAATCCGCCACATAACGCAAGCACTCAGGTCTCTCAACAGCAGGTACAAATATGACTCAGTCATTGTCCACGCTGGTGTAAACGACCTGAGACGCACCTCCTTGGACTACATGAAAAGAGACATTGAGGAGCTCTCTGATTATGTAGCCCAGGCAGGTATGACCCTGACCTTGAGCAGTATCCTACCTTCACCAAGAATGATGCCACAATACAGAGATAAGATGATCAGCTTTAACAATTGGCTTAAACTCTGGTGTCATTCAAAGGGGATCCAATGTCTGTCTGCCTGGGATGACATGCTGGACAAGCCACGCTGCTTGCAAGGGATGGCTTGCACCTGTCACCCTGGGATTCCGGATATTGGCAAAGGCTCTTGCCACCCCATAGTGCCTTTTTAGGCAAGGCTCAAATTCTAAACCTACCACCCTAGAACACAAAAAGGAAAAAACTAAGGGTAATGCTGCTCAATGCCAGAAGTCTAAATCTCAAAATGCACGCACTCAAGCCCTTCTCAGTATGGAGAACATCGATGTCTGTGCAGTGACAGAAACCTGGTTCAAGGCTCCTGAGAGCACCCCAGCACTATCAGGTTTTACCTCTTATCATGCTTTCCGCCCCAAAATCCGGACAATACCAAGAAAGGAGGGGTATCCATATTCATCAAGGACACCCACACCTCAAGACTGGTGGCAATGCACGATGCATCGGAGACCATCCAGGTGCAATTAACCATAGGCAAGACTGCTCTGCAAATTGTAGCATGTTACAGGCCACCCTCACAAACTCAGGAACCTCACATGGCCTTCCTGAAAACACTAGAGGGGATAAATGTATCACCAAACACCATCATACTAGGTGACTTCAATTACCCTAATATAGACTGGGAACACTACTCAAGCCCAAACACCCTAGCCCAAAAGTTCCTGGAATTCATAAACTCAAATGCCATGGAACAACTAGTCACCATCCCCACAAGAGGAGAAAACATACTTGATCTCATCATCACGAACATGGGAGCACAATGTTCAACACCGAAGTATACCCCTCACTGGTGAGATCAGATCACAAACTAATCTCGCTGGAGGTCCTCATCCCACCCCACCTGAAATAAAAAGACCACAGTAAAGAACTTCTCGAAAGCCGACTTCACACTTCTAAAGACTAGTGTGGTCTCCTTTAAGGCCCCGAGCGGAAAACAGTACTCAAGCCGCTGAATCACTTACAAATGCCTTCTACCAGCACCTGCAGGACTGCATGGATAAGGCAATCCCAAGCAAAACAAAGACTCTTTGTACCAAAGGCAAGCGTCCAGTCTGGTGGACCCCAGCCATAAACAAACTCTACAACAAAAGGAGGAAGCTACTACAAGATAGAGCAAAATCCTTAAAAGGTAAGACACCCTTGATCACTATAAGTAAAAACTAAGAGCTCTCATAAAATCATCCAAAGCAAATTTTGAGAGAAAAATAGCTAAAGACTCAAAAGACAATCATAAGGCCTTCTTTAGCTATGTTAGAAACCTGGGAGGAAACTCCCAGATATGCTCAGAACTAGTTCAAAATGATGTGAAGATTACTGATCCTACAGACATTGCCAACATACTGGCTGACAGGTTCAGTGCAAACTTCTCCCCAAAAGGAGAGATATCTATACCAAGCGATTGCAGCCCCCAAACATCTCCAACGCCCAAGTGAGAACTGCTCTCTCCAAAGCAAAAAAACACAGCATCCATGGGACCTGATGGTGTCCCCGGCTGTGTGCTCCACGAACTCAACGAGGAATTAAACCCACAGCTAGGACAGCTGTTTAATCATAGTCTTACCTCTGGATACGTACCCAGGAGTGACGCACTGCAACTGTGGTCCCACTTCACAAAGGTGGTGCCTCCACCGACCCTGGAAATTACCGGCCCATTAGCTTGACAAGCCTTATCTGCAAAGCCATGGAGAGGATCATAATGGACCTCATAAATAAAGACATAGGGAATTTGCAGACTTTGGATCCATCCCAGTTTGGCTTTGTCAAAGGCAGATCATGCCTTCTAAACTTGGTTGACTTTTTTGAAACAGTCACCAAAGCCATTGATGAGGGAAAGGCAGTCCATACAGCCTACCTCAATCTGGCGAAGGCCTTCGATACAATACCCCACTCGGGTATCATTGAAAAACTCATCAGCTTAAATGTTAACCCATACATCACAAGATGGGTTGCAAACTGGCTGAGTGACAGAACTCACAGGGTCAGAGTTGCTGGCGCCATGTCAGACTCAAAGCCTGTCACAAGTGGTGTACCACAGGGCTCAGTCCTGGGCCCACTCTTGTTTGGCATCTACTTTTCCAAGTACAAGCAAACACAGGAGGGTTATGGCTGACAAAGTTTGCAGATGACTGCAAACTGGGCCATAGTAGAAAACACATCTGACACAGATATCCTTCAGAAGGGTCTCACAGAAACGGATAACTGGTGCCAGAGCCATGGCCTAAAGTTAAATGCCAAAAATGCATAGTCATACCCTTCGGGAAAAACAAGGTTACCCCTAGCTACCAAATAGGTGGCAATCCACTGAGCACAGAAGAAGTTATCAGGGACCTGGGGACCCAGGTTGATAGTAGTCTGTCATTCGACACCCATGTAGCTAAAGTAGTTAGGAAGACCTTCTACATTGCCCACCTTATCATGAAGGGATTCTCATCTAGATCAAGGGAGGTCATAGTCTCCCTATACTCATCACTCATCAGACCAATGATTGAGTACAATGCCCCATTCGAATGTATCTGACCCGACACTTGCAGCAGCTGGAGAGGCCACAAAAGTTCCTCACCAAAAGGATAAAGGGTCTCAAACATCTGTCCTATGCTGCCCGACTGAAAGAACTCCAGCTCTATTCAGTCACTTACCGCTTGCTCAGAGGTGACCTTTGCCTAACATACAAGGCCATGTCAAACCCAGATTTGATGAATATGCTGCACCTCAAAAATCTAGATCCGTCAGAGCCACAAGGGCGGAGACTTAAACCTCGACACGGCTATTAATAGGACGTGCTGGAGGGATAGATTCATCACCCAAAGACTCCCTATGCTGTGGAATAAAATCCCGGTATATGTGAGGCAGAGCACCTCGCTGGCCTTATTCAAGAGAAATCTTGACCAATGGATGGGAGATCGCAGATATACCCCAGGGATTACCTCAGTGTCACTGCTCGACAGAGGCACAGCAAAATAATGGGTATAGTTCCCCATACTAAAGGGGTGGCGTAAGCCATAAAACTATGGGCTAGGCTTGTAAATGCCCTCGGGCAGATAGCCTAGTATGAACCTATGAACCTATGAACCTATGTGTCCAAAATGTAATGGGAAATAATTTGAAATAATAATTTTTTTAATATGTATATTATGTTTGTGCCGCATGCAGCACATTATGCAAACATTATGCAAAAAGAAAATTTAAAGTTTAAAAATGAAATATAATAAATATGTGGTAATAATGCATTTTAGGGCCTTGTATGGAGTATGTACAATTGTACATTTCTGTGGTTGCTAAGGAGGTAGGCCCTGGAATAGTGTAGTAACCAGGTTGTGTGCACTGATCTGCATGTAAATGACCTGGGGTTACTGAATAGCAAAAATGGGTTACCATGCCAGCAGACAAAATTCATGTAGATTAGCAGGGAAGGCAGTTAAAAAAAGGAAATTGCCTATGGAAGCCAATCATGTATAAATTACTGATAACCCCTGTTCCACTTAAACTGGGCCATTCATACCCCTCAATGATGTACCTAACAGGTGGGATGCATCATAGTTAGCCAATCACACAGGTTGCATCTGAAGCAGAGCACTATAAAGTATGCATACACCCCACAATGCAATCTTTCCCCCCATACTCTGCACCATTGGAGTACAGACTTGGGAATTTTAACTGAGAGAATGCTAGGGGCTGCTGCTGCTCTGCTACATCTGTATGCGCTAGATGCTGAGGTCAGGTTTGATGCTGCTGCTGACAATAGGCCTAGACTGAGAAGGAGAAGAGTGTTCAGGCCCAGGATAACCTTCCAGGAGTTGCATGAGCTGGAGATTGTAGAGCACTACAGGGTGGACACGGACATACTACAAGAACTCACTGAGCTCTGCCACCCTCAACTCAGACCTAGAGCCAACAGTGGGGAACTCATGCCAGTGGAAACAAAGGTATGTGTAGCCCTTAGACTACTAGCTACAGGTACTTTTCAAAGACCAACTAGGGACATGATGGTGGTCTCACAGGCATCAGTATCCAGGGTACTCCACCAGTTCCTACTGCCATTAAAACACAAGCTAGTGAACACATTTATTTACCTCACACCCCTGAGGAGATGGCCAGCAGTATGTATCTCTTCTACCATGTAGCACACTACCCTAAGGTACTGAGTACCATAGACTGCACTCATGTATACATCAAAGCACTGGCTGGTCAGGAGGATAGAGTCTATGTCAACCACAAGGGTATCACTCCATCACCTGCCAGGTTGTGTGCAATGCCGAGGACATTATCATGAATGTGTGTGCTGGCAGCCCTGGCAGTTATCACAACTCCCATATCTGCCACACATCACAGCTGTACCAGATGTTTGCCCTGGCAGTTATCACAACTCCCATATCTGCCACACATCACAGCTGGACCAGATGTTTTCCAGGGGGACATCACATATGGCCATCTACTGGGGGATGCTGGCTATGCACTGGAGCCATGGATGATATCACCCATCAGAAATGCACACACACCTACCAAAAAATGCCATAATGAGGCACACGCATAAACTAGAAACATCATAGACCATGTGTTTAGGATGTTCAAGTCACAGTTCTGCTGCCTTGATGTGTGGTAGAGCCCTCCAGTACTCTCCAGCCATGTGGGCACAGATGTTCCCAGTATGTGCCATGCTACACAATATGATCCTGTAGAAACAGCTGCAGCAGGATCATCATAGAGAAGGGACACACAGCCCCCCCACCCATGCCAAGGTCCACACAGCCGCATCCACAGGGCACTTGGAATAGGAACCCCCCCGAGGCTGTCCCTGTAGGCAGACCTAGGCATGCCCAGTATGCCCTGGCCTTGGCAAAGAGGAAACACATAGCATATGCACTGACAATCTAGGGTTCTAGGGACTGACACCTTACTCCAACTCACATAAATAGTAAAAGGGATGCCAGCAACACCACACAAGCTGTACCTTGCCATGTATTGGCTGTGTACTGAGTGAATCAGACAGAGTCAGCCCTGAAACACCTTTATCTCAACTGCTGCATTCACAAGGTAAGTCACTCTCCTTTACCACAAATGTACAGAGTACTAGACTATGGTAGCATATGTATGGACCTGCTGCATGTATGCAAGGAAATAGAGTGGGCTACTGGGCTACTTGCAGAAAATTAACAACTATGTGGGACAACAGGTACTCTGTCCAATACTGACTGCCCCATAATATGCATTAGGCCACAAGGCAGCAAAACCCACTGCAGTATGCAAGGGAAATATGTACATATAAGTATTTCAAGCACAGGAATTAATGCCCTTCTAGCTTGCCAATATACCAAGAAACTTGTTCCCATAATAAGTCTCCAGGCTGTTCTTAAAATATCTAAACTAGTGCTTGCTTTAATGTAATTTAGTAGTCTGTTCCATGCATCAGCTACTCTGTCAGAGAACCTATTAATACACTTCTCATTCCTATAGAATCTTCTACATATGTTGTCTGATGATTCTCTAGTACTTTTTGATAACCCAAACATTCCCAGAGGTAGTTGTCTCTAAATGCCCTATATACGTGAATAAAATATCCTCTTAGATATCTGTAAGAGACACTGTACAAGTTTCAGTCTTTCATAATAACTTAAATTTTCATATCCATGGATGCCCTTGGCATATTTCTGCTGTACTTTTTCCAGTTTACAGATGTTTGTCTTCTTATAGGGTTTCCATATTATTATTCCATACTCAGCTTTGGGTCTAATGTAATTAACAAACAATGACTTTCATTATTTTTGATTTCCTAGACTTTATAAACCTTTTTTTATACAACCAATAGTTCTATAACTATCATTAACCAATTGGTTGACATGATTAGAAAAACTCATAGCTAAATCTACCCATATACCCAAGTCCTTAAATGAGTCTACATTTTCAATCACTGTGTGCTGTATTACATATTCACCTTTCAATTTATGTATCCCAAATCTCATATGCTTAGTTTTTGATGTATTTATCAGCATATTGTTCTCCTGTGCCCAAATGGTAAATTTAGTCAAGTTATTTTGCAGACATGCCTTATCAGTAACACATGTAATCAGTTTACCCAATGTCAGTCGTCTGCATATAGACTGTGGAACACCTCAGATTAAAAAGTCAGGTCTGAGAATTACAATCTAAGCAAGTAAGGTCCTAGGACAGAGCCATGAGGGGCACCCTGAATATAACCAAGGATTTCACCTGTCCAGTTACTGGATGATACTTGCCATGTCCTATTTGTAACCCATGAAGCTATCCATCTTATCAAGAGTACAGCAATACCTAGTTGTACTAATTTATTGATCAGTGTTTTGGGTATGACCCACATGACCATATGTCAAATGCTGAAGTTAAAGCTATATAAATTACATCACAGCACAATTTTTCATTCATAGCTGTTATCATATTATTATAGAACATCAAGTTACAGATGGTATTAGATCTGTTTTCAACATATGCATGCTGATATATGTTTTCAAGTCCTAACCTGTCCAGTTCTGACAATAACTTATCCAATATTATCTTCTCCATTATTTTTCCACAAAATGAAAGTAGATGTAAGGGTCTATATGAATCTGGGTTAGTCCTATCCCCCTTTCCCTTAAAGACAGGTTTAATAAGTGCATGTCTCCAATCTTGAGGAATCTCCCCATATCTATATGATCCAGTGAATAATATATATAATGTTAGTGTAAGTTCTTGGTGAAGTGTTCTCAGGTCACTGTTACTAATTCCATCTCCTTTCTGTGCTTTGCTTGGATCCAGTTTGAGCAGCTCTTTTTCAATAGAACCTAATTTGATTCCAGTATCTGGAGTTACCTGGATGTCACTTGGACAACTTATCACCCCTTTTGTGGAGCCAAACTGTTTTGCATAAGATTTTGTAAATATATCTACAATTTGTTGTGTCTGAGAATAAATTTTAGAATCTGCACAGTTTCTCAATCTGTGTCTTTACTCCTTCCACATCTTATGTATCTATAAAAATGTTTCCTTTTATGCTCAATATCTTTATATAAATTTTCTTCAAATTTTTCTTGATCTTGTCTTACACTATGCTTACTCTGTTTGTCCAGCTTGTTTATTTCAGTTTTCAAATTTGTAGTTCAACCTCTCTTCCATTTCTTATATATTTTGTCTCTCCCCTTATACAGATATCTTGTTCTTATGGAAATATATCCCCCTGATGTTTTATGCCTAGATCCTGATGTTAAACATTTTCTTTTGCACTCAATTTCTGTTTCAAAATTTTTCACATTCCATCTGCAATTTTCCCACTGAACACCTCACTCCAGTTAGTTTTACATAGTAACTTTTTTGCTTCCATATAATCTGTAATTAACCTTATGTGCATTGGCTTAGATTTCATTTTGACAGAATTATCTAGCAACAAATTAACCTTTATAACCCCATGATCACTGCACATCAATGGTGGAAAAACTTGACTTGAAGTTACAGTAATTTATTTGGGAACACAAACAATGTCTAGTATGTTCCGTCTCCTGGTAGGTTTTTTACAATCTGAAGCAATTGTTGTTCCTGAACATACTCTGTGAATGATTTCCTTACTAATGTTGTTGAATCAATATTACTCCAGTCTGTTTCTGGTAAATTTAAGTCCCCAGCTAGTATTATTTTTCCCTCCTGTGTTTCATGCAAGAATGTATGAATTCCTTTAGGTCATCTGCACTTGACTTTGGTGGGCTATACAGTCCAACAATGTCCACACTTACACTCTTGGAGTTATCTGCACCTATTTACACAACAGTTGTCTGATGATAACAGACCAAGGCTGCATAATGACATAATCCACCCAACAGTCAAAAACATTGCAGAAAAGAAGAAATAATGACCAGTAACACAGCAAAGGTTTTAAGTCACAGGCTCTTTGTTGCATATCTGTAAAAAACACCATCCAATCCATTTAAACAGTCAGTCAGCCAATAAAACAGAATAAAATCATGTGACATCATTAACCATCAATTAAGACATCAATTAAATTGTAAAAACATATAACAGTAAATTTATATATAAAAAACTGAAATCTTTCAATGGTCATGAAAAAGAGCTAAAAAGTTTATAGCTTATCTAGCCTAACCTTTAAAATAGATTAAATACTATTAGTATAATTCAGATCAGGGAAAGTCTCTGATGTGAAATAATTAATCCATTTATACTCTGCTGTTTCAGTTGCTTTAACTATACCCCCGTATATCAAAATAAATTCTCTGCAATATCCTAAACTTAAACCTGTGTTGACTTCCTTTCATTGATATATGTTTATAGAGTACATTAGTTTCTATATGTCTAGAAATTTCAGAGAGATGTGCCCCTATCCTCTCCTTAAATTTCATATTAGTCTTCCCTATACAGAAACTATCATATTCTATGCAATTAGTGACATATACAATATTTTCACTAGAACAAGTACCTGAAGCTTTTACTATAAAGTCTTCTTAGTAATGGGATGTACACAATGGATGTCAGTATTAATTTCATTACAATATATGCAATTGTGACAAGGAATGGTACCAACTTTATTAAATTTCTTCCCTATATTCTGCATACTTCTTATATCTTTATTATACAAAATTTGTTTAAGATTTTTTTCTTTCTTATACACAAATCTTGTTCTTTCACCAACTATACTGCCAACATCTGGCTTAGATTTTAATATAGCCCAGTTTTTTTGAATAATAATTTTAACCATGTTAGTATGGCTATTAAACTTTAATAAACATCCCATATTATAACTCACTCTATCACGACTATTAGTTTCACTGTTGGTAGTATACATATATGGTTTGGCCAGTTCCTTTCTCTCATCTATTATTGAAGCCATTGTACTCTTAATAAGTCCATCTGCATAGCCTCTACTATGAAAAGCTCTAGTCATATTATCCATTAACTCAACAAAATTTTCATCCCTTGTACTGAGTCTGCTAGCTCTCATAAATTGAATTCTCAACACTCCTCTATATATATGTCTACAATGCATGCTGTTGAAATGAACATACCTAGTGGCTTGAATGCCCTTCCTATAGATCTTAGTATCAAACTTATTGTCATTAGATATTATAGCAACATCTGAAAAATTCATTTGTTCATAAGAAAAATGAATATCAAATACTAAAAAGTCAGTATTAGAACGTAAAAAGCTAACAAAGGCATTAAGATTATTTATATCACTTTTCCACAACAGAAACACATCATCGACAAAACATTTAAAAAACATAAGATGTTCATTCTTATAGGTTCCATCAGTATTGAATATAAAGTTTTCTTCCCATTTGGCCAATACTAAATTAGCATGCATATTGGCAACTGGAGTGTCTATGGCAATTCCCAGACATTGGTGAAAATAAAGGTTATTAAACATAAATACATTATTATTCGGGTACCTGTCAAATCTTCGAATGCTCAAAATTTCAAACTTTTTATGGATTTTAGGCAGCCCATATATTATTGGTATCACTGGGTTGGCTATATACAAATAATTATAAACTTCTGGTGGAATAGAACCATCTATTAATAGCTTATATAAAAAGGACTTCACTTTAGTAATGATATTTGTGACAAAAGCTTTATCAACTCTCTCAAAAGAATCCCCTTTCATTAGCAACTCAAACATCCAATTGCTATATGTTTCAGCATCCATAACAATGATCTTTCTACCTTTATTGGCTTGTTTTATAATTATATTCTCATTAATAGAAAGATTATACAGTGCTTCACGTTCATTAGATTATAAATTATAGTATTTGCAACCAGCATTCTTCTTAAAATACATTTCATATATTTCTTGTTCACACATTGCATAAAATGCTTTAATTGTCAACATACTAACAGGCACAAAAGTGCTGTGTCTCCTTAATATATTACTATCAACATCAGAAGTGTTCCTATACATAAGTTGGAGATCAATATTTCATGTAAAAAGTCGTAATTCAGTTAGTAATTCAGTCAAATTACCTTCATATGAAGGTATAAATGAAAGTCCCCTATTTAACGCACTTAATTCATTATCATTTAAAATGGATTTAGACAGATTAACAGTATTAGAACTAACAGTTATTTAGTCTTTGTCTGTTTCTTACTTCTCGTAACCAGGCCTACCTTGGTTTGTGTGGCCGACTTGGCGGTTTCTCTCTCTCCAGTTTCCTTGCGACTCTTGCTCTGTCCTCTTGAGTGTTGTCTGACCTGAACCAGGAATTGAATCTGAAAATGGTTCACCATTAAAAAGTATTCTCGCTGTTGTTTATTTCATTACTAACAACCGTTTCATTCACAATATTATTGTCATTAGATGCAGTATTTTCAGCACTCATCTGAGTATTCCCATTTGTATTAGATGCATTCAGATCAAAATGATCTAAATCGCACACAGCAGCACTACATCTGGGAGGAGCAGTGGTTGTATAAACAGAGTTCTGAGCAGAACTTTCCGAATGTAACATATTACGAGTTGCAGATGAAGTAGCAGGAAATAGCATCACTCATGGATTTGTCTTAGGCCAATGGAAAATGTTATTCTGCCTAAAGTTGCTAATGAAAGTGGATACTTTTGAGAAAGTTGATAAAGCTTTTGTCACAAATATCATTACTAAAATGAAGTCCATTTTATATAAGCTATTGAGGAATGGCTCCATTCCACCAGAAGTTTATAATTATTTGTACATAGCCAACCCAGTGATATTGATAATATAAGGGCTGCCTAAAATCCATAAAATAAAATCCAGCCGTGAACATAGAAACTGGATCTGCCAGGAGTGGCACTGGCACTACCATGCCCACCACCCTGGGCATGATGCTGCCAGGAGTGGCACTGGCATCACCATGCCCAGGGTCAGATGCAGTGCTAGTAGCTGACAGTGACTGGTGTCTGCTGGACCCCTGTCCCCCATGGGACTGCCCAGGACCACATGCCCATGGCCTGCCATGTCATGGTGTGGACAACACACTCCTTTCTGTAGTGCTGGAAGTACTGCCAGTATGGGAGTGTGTGTGTGCATGGCCACGTGGACTCTCAACAGATGGTGTTGCTGACCTACTCCAACCAGATGTTCCACCACAGACAATGTGTGGTCAAAGACTGAAAATGTCTCAGCCCATCGTCTGTCCACGACATCAGTGAATTGATCCACCAATGCAGTGGAGCCAGTCACAGATGTCAGACTGTGCTGCATACATAATCCTGAGCATCTGTCTAGTATTGCATTCAGAACATGCCCGTGCCTCCATGACAGACCTCAACATGCACTGAGTGACCCGTGATGTGACACCTGTGGCAGGTAGTGGATGGGCAGCAGTCCTCCTTCAAGCACCCCTGTCAATCTGCCTGTGTGGGACCTTTCCCAGCTCTCTAGCTATGGCCAGTCTCTACACTCACTGATACCATAATTACCACACTGTCCTGTTTGATGTCACCACACTCTGACTGTCTGATATCTGTGGCCTCAGGGGACTGGGTATGTGTGGGCATACTGACTGTGTGCCGGGCATTGGGGAGAAAGTGGAATGTCAACCCATAGGACAGATTCAGCCCCCAACAACCCCACCTGTGCCTCACTTTGGCCACCATTATCATAAGAGTCCGATGAGACACTGACATCAGGTTGTGATGGGGATACACTCCAACCCTCATGTTTACCTGTGAGGAGGGAGACAAAATAAATGCATTATTACCTGCACTATTATGTATGGTAATATACACACACACACACACACACACACACACACACACACACACACACACACACACACAGACACACACATACAGGTGAGGAGCCACAACTGCATTCCACAACTTATTTCTGATCCCATGCACAACACACAAATAGACTACAACATACACAGGCAGGACAGGCCCCTTATAGCATGCACTGCAGCTATGTCCGGTTACTCTTGCCAGTACTATACACCTGTGAGATAAGCAATATGTCAGTGTATCTGATAGACCTACATCTAAACCGCAGTGCACCATTCTTGTGTATATGATGCCAGTTTAGTATCACTGACTCAGGTATGTACCATCTTCATATTGTGTGTGATGATTGCCTCCTGTATAGCAGGCTGAATAGTCCTTTTCAAAAATGAGTGCAAATGTGTTACTACTCCTACAAATACATAACTGTGATTACCCATTCAATGCACTTCAGTTAACCCCTCCAAAACTGAACATACAACTATTGTACTCTGGCTAAGTGTAACAGTTGTGCCTAGGGTAAAATGGCAGCCCTTTACAGTTATAGGGTATATATAATGCAAAACAACTGTATCACACTTAACAGGTACAGGACCTTGCACCCCAGCCACACCTGATGGACCAATGCAATAACAAGTGTGGCATTGTTATAGGGTAATATGCACATATATCAACATGTAGAGTATCTGATGTGATACTGCCTACATTGCTGACATTCTGAGTATGTGTGCACAAGTGTGCATTAAAACCAACCCCCCCCCCCATGCAGATAGACCTGACACCCATGTACTGGTATGCAGAGGCTGGCACAATGACTGATACAGTATTACAGTGATGAACCCAGGAAGCTTACTTGGATGCTCCTCTGATGTGGATGGTGTTGCACCCACCTCCGGGATGTATGGGGGGGTGATGGATGGTTGGGAGCTGGTGGTTGATGTCAGGTTTGCCAGGAATTCCTCTGTGGCCGACAGTGGTTGTTCTGCAATAGGCTGTCCACTGGTGGCAGCATGGTCCCTGGCCACAGTGGCATCCCTTTGTCATCCTGCATTGGGCATATCTGTTGCCTGGTGTCGGACCTGCTCATAGGTCCTGTCCTGTGGCCATATTTGGTTGACTGCCATGATGAGGTCAGCCCACAGTGCTACATGTTGTTCACAATGCTGGTGACTCCTGGACAGCAGAATGTCATGATGCAGTCTGAGGCCATCCAGGATAACATTATTTTCAGTGGCTGAAAATGGTGGGTGCCCCCTTCATTACATCCTTCCTGAAAGATAACAAGAGGGGAACACATCACAGGACCAGATACGTGGACATCTACTATGTACAGACCCTGCACAACCAAAATGCCCTGCACTATCCACTGCTACCTCCCACATCATACCCTGCAGTCTGTCAACATACTGTGTGTGTGGCTATCACCAACATAGTAGCAATACTGATTATGTCCCTTTGTGCTGTGACAGAATCTGCTGTATTTATTTATTTATTTACATTTGTTTACCAGGAAAGTCCGACTGAACACAGGTCCAATTTCAGCGGAGGACTGGGAAAAAAAGTGCCACAGAGTGTATATGAAATACATTTCAATACAATAATAAAGATGGTGACATACAGTAAGTGAGAAATTAGTAAAAAGTTAGACAATATTTAAAAAATTAGACTATAGAAACAATTTAATGTTAACAGAGTAATAATAGGCTACATTACTAGCTTAAACATAGTAAACTAGGATTATTAACATTGCGTATGTCTCCACAACCATCAATGCGGTCTACTGTGCTGTGTCTGCTATGGGCAAAGTCCCACTACTATGTCACTCAGCCAATGTCAGACAAATAGGTGTGTGTTATTATAAGTATATGGGGACAGTCCAGCAACACCAGTGTGCCACAATGACAGACAGCAATGCAAACCTGCTGTAGCATATCTTACCTTTAGGCGTCATACCTCTCCAGTACACAGATGTTTGCAGAATGTGTATGTGTGCTTGATATATGTGGACCTTTTGGCATACACATGTAGATGTCTGACAAACAGTTGGCCAATAATTGATGACTGTTGTCAGAATATAGAGGACCTGGCTGTCACATGCCAGGCCCCTCAGAAAACACTTATGCTACAGTAATATCTATTGGTATATTTACACTCTTACTTTGTATGGCCAATATGTACACTCTGTCACTGAGGTTGGGCCTGTGTCCCCCCATTAATAATGGCTATGACCTGAATTCCTGCTCGAGTGGGTTGCCAGGTATGTTAGTCATAGCTCTGAAGTGATAAGATATGAATGTTGACAAAACAGTGACCTAGCCAGAGTACATCAGGGACAGTCAGGGGCATCTTTACAATGTCTGAATTATTCTTTTGTGACATTCACATTCAGAGAGGAGCTGAATAACAATACAGCATGTGATATTACAGCTGTGTCCACCCTTACGTACTGTCAGTATGTCTAACTCATAATCCACTAGCCTTCGTACAGGAGCTGACTGTTGTAGGAAGCAGTGACAGGGTGACAGCTGTGATTTGATTCACACCCGGCACAGTTGAGAGGCCTGCCTGTAGCTGTTGGACAGCAGAGTAGCACCGACATGTCTTACCCAATGATGTACTACAGGTCTACTATTGTAATCCCTACTCCCCATGCCTCCTACCTCCCATCTGAGTCCCATTATATGGGAACACGTATTACATACCTGGTAGAGAGTCATAATCCTTTTGTGAACAACTCCTCAAGAAAAAGGCTTGCTAAATTGTAGTCTTTCTTGGTAAGGCAACATACAGACCTGTTTCGCATAAGCAGTTGATTGCCTTTTGTAGATAATGCTCATTAACAGGTAATTACCTGCGCACCAATCTGTCACTCAGACTTGCTAATTACATCCAAAACAGCTGGGTTGCAGTGCAATATTTAAAACCTTCATGTAGGCCCTGGCCCCTTTCTTATTCTTTGAGATGGACATTAGTGAGGTGTAAAGACTAAAGCATTGCAGAGGATAGGTAAAAATACTGTCCACTGTTGAGATTTCTGATGAATGTCCACAGTTTTGCATGCTATGTTTGGTCATTGTCCCATGGCATTGTGATTATCTGGCAGTTCAGTGTTAAACATTGTAAGTTGAGGTCAGCGAGGGGGAAGAATGTCAGACGTCATACCTGTCAGAATATGCATGCTTATGCAGTAGCTCTTATTTTATCAGCTCACTATGTTTGTAGGGGCAAACTGTGAAACATGTCCCTATCACTGGACCTTCCCCCCCTTTTATGTGCAGGTTTTGTCTGTACCTCTTGTTCTAGGGGGTTGTGAGGTATGGTAGGTTTGTAGCAGTTAGCTTAACATACAGCTGCATGTGTTGCAGGACACCTGGGGGGGAGTGTGAACATTTTAGAGGACATGAAATTGTATGTGTGAGGCAGCAGTTTCAGCTCTGTTGTTATTGCAGTGCCAGGGTGAGGGTACCCTTTACAGTCCATTGAGGCATGTGCTTAAGGTACATCTGATATGTAACAATGCCAATCACAGAGTGGTCGGCAACTTATAGTTAGGCTATACGAATATGTGCAGTGTGTCCCTACCTACAGTCATTTGACTTGTAAACATGGGTAGCAGTTAATTCAGTAGCAGCAGCCTTTTTAAGTTAAAATTGCATGACTCAGTCATTATTTGCTGTATTCACAAGAATGTAATTGAACTGCAACACACTGGATTTAAACCCAGGACTGTGGGTGGCAAAACATACAGCATGTAAGTCGTTTAACAGCCTGAGCTACTCAGTGCTGCCACAAATGTATTTGCAAGATATATGTGCATGCATACAGTCTGTGACACACATTGTCTGCATCCATCAGTATGTGCATGGCTTTCAAAGGCAATTGTTGTGTAGCAGGGTCCCAGTTGTAGACATATGTACTTTGCCATTGCTGCCTTAGCAGGTGTGTTTAGAGATCTTGCTGATGAAAGGGGACAGTTACCTGATATCATAACTCTCAACCTGTTAGAGCAAGATCTGTGGAGAAAGCCATACATACAAGTAGGACACAGGCCCAAAACTAGGGACAATAGTTACATATTGCTCTTACAAACATAGAATGTTGATAGAATAACAAGATTTGCATTAGCATGTGTTTTCTGAAGGGTATGATGCATGACACTCAAATATCTGTCATGATTTTCTAACCTCAATCTTTAATGATTTGCTACTACATTACCAGACACATATGTTTTTGTGAAAATCAGGCCAAAACTAGGGGGCAATACCTGCTATCCTAGAGCTCATGTACATCCATTATTATTTATTTGGCTGTGTACTTGTGTAGTGCCTGCATCAGAGTCCCAAGTACACTGCCAATTTCCCCATTATATGTACTTGCAGTGTGGCAGTGGCAATCAGTATATGTTGCTGGAAACACCTGGTTTAATTTAGAGCTGAGTGGCTTACTGAGCAAATGCACTATGCTGTAGTTGACAGGGGCCTGGGTTTGAAATGTGGCAGGTGTGATTATTTTGCAGATGTGCCTAACATTGTGAGAAACAGATAAGATGATTACGGCACCTTTAAGCAGTTTTAAGCAGGTTTGCACGGCTTTGCACTGTTCCATGCAAATCTGCTCTAAAAAGAAAAAAAATAAAAGGAAAAGGGGGTGATAGGAAAGTGGTGAAATGGGGGCAAGCAGGGGGGAAACATACTGAAAGGTAGGTAGGGATGTTCAGGATGAGTGTAGGAAAGAACCATAGCTCTCCATTTCTTGTACAGAAACACCTGTGCATTTTACAGATTTTGAATTTGGACCCTTAAACCCCAGAGAGAGGGATGAGAACAATAGAAATGCGTTGTCAAGCCAGTGTGACATAATTCCTGTGGACACGTGTGTGAAATGGAGAGCTATGTATGGAGCGATATATTTTTTTTTGTGGCACAAGTGCTCTTTTTTTTTTTTTTAAGGTGAGAGTGAAATTTTGGTGAAGGAATATAGGTATGTGTGGGGAGGTAAGTTGGGTAGGAGAGGTTGCATTTGCAGACAGACAAGACAGACAAGACAGCATACAGGGCGGTGTGTGACACATGGGGATAAACAACTTGGATGGGGAGGGTGTTGTGGAATCAGTAGTGCATGTGCCTCCAGGTGGCAGCGTGACTAAGAACCTCATCCATGGGCAGTCAACACTACACCTTCACTTCCCCCGAAAGTGGCTGTGCTGGAGGCTGGGCACCTGGGTCCTTAGACCCCACCAGGTTGTCCAGTCTACCCTCAATCCATGACAGGTGTTGTTCATAACTCCTATGCACAATCCTGTGCACCATCACCGGTAGTTGATCTTGGGTGACAACCCCTCCCTCCACCCCCACTTCCAGGGGGGATGGACCCCATCCCCTGAGGTGTCTCTACCCAAAGGTGGTGCAGGGCCAGCGCCTAGTTTGGATCCCAGATGAGCTGGTACCCAGTCCAACAGCCAGCTGAGGTAGGGTAGGCAGATCAGCAGGAACCAGCCTACCCAGATGTGCTGTGGGTATGGAGGTAAAGCAATAAACATAGGTGAGTTGTGAACAAAACCAGTGTTAATAAGAATAGCATGCCAGAACATTGGAAATAACCCCATTACAGTTAATTACATATTATGTGAAACAGAATAATAAATACCAGAAAAGTCAGTATATTAAGAGCATACCAGTAGCGTTATGGCATAAGGCCGACAGAATAGGTAATTTAACAAGATATGTTAATATGCAATCATAGTAATACATAACAGTAATAAAACACATGCCCAAAATAAAGTTTATGGAACAACATATATTAATAATAAACCATAACCAATATATAACAATAATAAATATATGAAGATAAGGGGTGGGGAGAGAGAGAGAAATACAGTCCATTAATAACATCATGGTCTATATAACTGACAACAGTAATACTAGCTACTCTATAGGTCTGTCCTTTTTTATGTGTAATGTGCCTTATAGCTTCTGTAGCATATACATACCTCTAAAGCTATCCACATGGCACGCTATGGGCCAAGCAGTAACACCTACAGGTACACAACTACAAAGAACACTTGCACATCAAGTTGACCTATATAACTACCAATGAGTACTGTGGGCTAATGTACTGTTAATTTGATATTGACATATAATCATGTCAATGATACATCTGTGACGGAGGGATTACACAACAGCAATTACATTCTGTGACAGCGTGACACTTGAGAGACATGCATGTGTACAGTACA
The DNA here is from genome assembly GCF_019279795.1 of Protopterus annectens. Classification (NCBI taxonomy): domain Eukaryota; kingdom Metazoa; phylum Chordata; order Ceratodontiformes; family Protopteridae; genus Protopterus; species Protopterus annectens. Next base: position 1,581,843,093 of record NC_056726.1, on the reverse strand, counting down.
GAGAGTACACAACTATCATGCCTTGCTTGCCAGGCATGGGGATCATACCTAATAGCAGACACTGTAAGGAACATGTGCATCACATGTAGTAATACCTAGATTACACATTTTATGTTTTTTATGTTATCATATTTTGTTATTATTGAACCTGTGACCTTTATTGGATAGATAAATAGCACAGTCATGATCAATGATTTTAACAGTCTGTGACATCTGAACAACAAATTATTTACACATACTATGCGCTACCTCACCCATTTACCTGTGTCCCTGTGGAGAGAATGATATCTGTAATTACACATTTTATTTCTTTTATTTTATTATAGTTTGTTAATATTCAACTGGTTTCCTTTATTGTTTGGATAAATAGCACATTTGCGATACTGTCTGCGACATCTGCACAAACAATTATTTACACATACTATGGGCTACCTCACCCATTTACCAGTAGTCCCAATGGAGAGAATATCTGTCATCCTAAAATATCTGATTCAGTAATAGTTATTAACACATGGAACTGGATTCGAACCTTGGTCAATGTCTAGCAAAATATACTCTGTACACAGCATTTAACAAACTAAGCTACTGTGCCATTGCTGATATCGGACTGAGTTTGTCCTAGAGCTCACCTGGAAACAAAATATGAATTGGTACTAATACTACAGTGTTATAATACAGTACAGTGACAGCTGGACACACTTGCATGAAATGCAATCATGGCAGTGTGACTAAGTAACTTATACATTACTAAATAAATGCAGGTGTAGATAATATATTGTTATGGGGTTGAAATATCAGCTCTCATTCCACAAGTATTGCACAGCAGTTTATTACAGATACCTCCATGCATTTACTGGTATAGTTTTGAGGTTTTATTGACCAACGGTTAATGTAATGCAGGTGTTGCAATACAGCTGTAATTCCACAGATATTGCGATAGAAAGTTTATATCGTTTACTTAATCAAGGTTAATGCTTTACTCTTTCCTGCTTATTGCAGTACATTTGGCAATAGTCACTTATTGCAGTCCAGGTCTATGCCCACATTCACTGCAATACAATCAAAACTGTTTATATACCTAATGGCAGTTAATGCTTTACTCTTTATTGCTTATATGACTATTGATTGGAAGATACATCCTACTCACCACATTCATGGCACAACCTGGCAAGGTGCCCTGCATGGCCTCAACATTGCAAACTTGCACCTCTGTAGCTGTTGGGAGAGAAGCACACCATTATGCATACCTGTTTAGAAGACATTCAAGGTTAAGTATTGGTGAAACACTGGTAAACAGACAAGCAATAATATTTTTTCTTTTAATCAGGATTTATTTTTACAGAAGGATGGTGTAGCTATGGGCACATCTTGTGCCAATAGCTACGCCAACCTTGTGATGGCGTCATGGGAAGAACAAAAACTTTTTCAACTTGATTTATATAAAAAATATGTTAATTTTTATAGACGTTTTGTTGATGATTTGTTTTTTCTTTGGACAGGGAGTGGAGCAGACTTAGATAATGTTTTGCAGCAGGTCAATTCATTATCATATTTTTTGAAATTCACCATGACAGCTTCAACAGATTATATTGCTTTTTTAGATGTATCGATTCAACGTTTAAACAATGGCAAACTCAATACGGGTGTTCACAGAAAATCGTGCTATAAAAATACTTTATTACATAGGCATAGTATGCATCCCAGCCATATTTTCAGTAATATCATAAAGGGACAAGCAATCCGTGCATCAAGGCTGAATCCTGCTCAAACTAATTTTGAAATAGAATTAGGTAGTTTACATGAGAGATTGGTAGATAGGAAGTACAGAACAAGAGAAATTGATACTGGCTTTCAGTATATTGAAAGCTTAGATTAGGTAGGGCATGTCCCATTTTTTCTGAACAAGGTAATGAATTCTATAGGGTTGTTAGGACAGACATACCTTCAAGTAAAGGTAAACGACAGAAAATACCACTGTTTTATACACAAGATATTCAGCAAACTAAGGAGATTTTTTATAAATATTGGAATATTTTGACAGTGGATCCAGTTATTAATGGGATAGTTGGTGAACAACCACAGTTCCTTTTTAGAAACAAAAAGAATTTACATAGACTTTTATGCTTTCCTGGTCAGGAAAATCACTCTGGAAGTGCCACCTATACAGGTACTCAACCGTGTAATAAGTGCAATTTTTGTTCTTGTATTTCTGCTACTAATATGTTTAGACATCCAGTTACATCTAGAGTGTTTACATTCAATATTAATGCAAGCTGCGATACAGAACATGTAGTTTATATTGCTACCTGTACATCCTGTACTGCCTTCTACGTCGGCAAGACCAACGGGAGACTAAAGGATAGAATAAGAGAGCATTTTTACCAAATTCCTATAAAATCTAATATGAATGCACTTTCAAAACATGTATTAGAAAATGATGATACACATACCTGTCGATTCTTAGTTGTGTACGTCAATGTACCTAGTATTAGAGGTGGTGACATTAGAAATCATACTGAACAAGTAGAAACCACTTGGATTATTAGGTTACAAGCACATATTTATCCTGGCCTCAATGATAAGATCCCATTAAAACCCACACTTAAGAACAGAAGAGTTAGTTATAGATAAAAACATTTTTAAAGGAGTTCTATACCAAGTTTCTTGTATCTAAATTTTATAGATAGTTTTTAAGTATTTTTAGATTTTTTATCAGTGTATTTAATATATTTAATTTAATAGTATGTTCCTTTATGCAGTTAATTGGTTGTTGAATATTGCATTAACTAATTACGTTTGAACTATATAAAAGGTGTTTTTAGCATTGCTGTGTTTTTAATGGTTTGAAAAAGCCGTTTGGCAAAAGCGCTTACCGAACATATGTTAATAAAGGATTTGCTGTTTTTAGTATACTGGATGGCATTGATTCCTTGATTCGGAGGTCATATTTTACATGGTCTGATGAGACATTTAGTAATTTGATAATAGTTTGAAGGCAACAATTTGGATTACAAGTTTGGAATATTTACTTCATTCTTGAAGACTTGTTTGTGTGCCTGTATGTACTGCACTGCCACCATTGTTGTGGCAATTATTTTGAATGGACTGGTCTGAATAGACTTGAACTTTTACCATTCCTTGATTTTGGACAGTACTTTTCACTTGAACGAAGTGCCTGGTTTTTGGCCCTGAGCAAGTATTTTATTTTATTTTATGTTTATCTTTCCGTTTTTTTTTGCTCAGGCTCATTTATTTGCTTGTGGTATTGGTATTTATTTGGTTTACTAAAAAAAAACAATAACTTTCACTGCATTGATATAATGCACTTTGACAGTGCAGGGGGCATGTTACTCATCTGCAGACACAGTTAGTAACACACTCACTACACTGATTCAAAAACTATGTAACACGGCTCTCCCTCTGCAATGTGTCATCATTAATATGCATGGTGCGCTACTGATGGGGAACTGCATACATGGATGTAGTACCTTCTGTGTAGGCTCTACACTATGTCTACATGGATTTTATTAAATCTGGGGGATTGTCTTATGTTGTAGAAAAACATTGACAGATTACTGTCACACACAGCAGGCAGAAATAGATCTGCTTTTTAATTCTGCTTCTATTGTTTGCTGGCCACTACTGGCAAGTTTAACTGCCTAGCGCAATACCTGATCTTACAACTGAAGCAGGGGTGTTTTAACAATTATTAAGATTGGGTCTTGCACATTAGAAGCACTTACTTGATTTGACTTTTTCATGATATCAGAGCATAATCACTGTATATAATTATAGATGTATCTATATATCCACTCACACACACACACACACACACACACACACACACACACACACATATATTTTTTATATATATATATATATATATATATATATATATATATATATATATATATATATATATATCATATACACCAAGCAACAGCTTTAATTAAAATATAAGTAAGCACTTTTGTTTTAAACACCTATACACAAGAGACTTGATCAGCCTAAAAAGACATTAGGTAATATTTCTTAAATATGACTAGTTAAAAATTACAGGTGACTAAAAAGTGGCACTTGGGTATGTTTACAGTAACTGCCATGTGGGTGGACAAAATATAGTGTAAGAAATTTTTGCTCATACTACACTTCTTCTTGACATCTTATGGCAAAAAATCAGGACAAAGGCTAAAATAATGGGAAGACAAAGGCTCAAAAATAAGATGAGATTTTAAATATCGCTCTTATAAACTTAAATGTACTAGAATAACATGATTTATGTTGGCATGCATTTTCTGTAGGATGTGGAATCTGAAACTCAAATGTACATCAGTATTTTGTGACTTCAATCCTCCTTCCATGGAATACCTATTAGAATAACCCCATCATCACTACCAGCAGTTAGCCAAAAGCAGGTCATGGTGGTACTCTCTAAAGCCAAAAACACAGCTTCTTTGGGCACTGAAAATATAGTGGGTTGCCTCCTAAGTAGCTGGAAACATGACCTATCAAGACCTCCTGAATCACTTTTCAACTATATCCTCAGAACAGGCTTCAAACCATGAGAATGGCAGACTATAACAGTTATCCCACTTCAAAAGGGTAGACCATCAACTGACTCTGCAAACTGCAGACCCATTAACATGATCAGTCTAATATTTAATGCCATGGAATGAATTATCATGGAAATGACCAACAAATACAAAGGCAACATTCAGAAACTAGATCCAAACCAGTATGGTTTTGTCAAGGGAAGGTCATGCCTACTATACCTGGTGGACTTCTTTGAGAAGGTCACCAAGGCAGTGGATGAGGGGGAAAACTGCATATTGCTTACCTGGACTTGACTAAGGTGTTTGATACAATACCCCACTTGGGCATACTTGACAAACTCACCAAACTGGCATAAACCCCTATATAATTCACTGGACTGCCAACTGGCTCACAGACAGTAGCCAAGATGCAAAGACTGGTGAGTACTCCTCCACTAAAAGGCAAGTCACCATTGTGGAACCTCAAGGCTCTGTGCTGGGACCACCCTTACATGGCATTTACCTCTCAGAAGTCAAAGGTCTCTGGCTGACCAGTTTTTCAGATGACTGCAAATTGGGAAGTATCATAGATTTCTCCATGACATAAACATCTTACAAGATGGTCTAACACAGACAAATGACTGCTGCCAAAGTCGTGGATTAAAATTCAGTGCCAAGAAAGGCATTATAGTGCCTTTTTAGAAAACTGATACCAAGGCTAATTACTCCTCAGATAAGACATCCCTAACAGTTGACCCAGTAGTCAGTTTTCTGGCCTTTGACTAACATGTGTCCAAGGCAGTAAAAATCATTCTATGTCACCTAAATTATAAGTAAGGGCATGGCATCCAAGTCCAAGGAAGGCATAGTGCCACTGTATTCATCCCTTATTGGACCCATCATTGAGTATAATGCTCCATTCAGTATGTACCTGACCAGACATATGCAACAAATGGAATGTCCTCAAAGGTACCTTACCAGGAGAACACAGGGAATAAACACCTTGTCCTATGCAGATCACCTTAAAGCCTTATCTTTACACTCAGTCTCCTACAGGTTACTGAGGGATGATCTATGCTTGGCATACAAGGGATACTTGGACGTAGCTCTGATGGACCTTTTGCTATTCTGCAAAACAAACAGCATCAGAGACACTAGATCTAAGAATTAAAATTTTGCTTGTGACATAAATAGGACAGATTGGGGAGACAATATGTATTTCAGAGGATCCACATGCTCTACATTTGAAGAAGGGTTCATCCCTACCTTATTTAAGCATAAACTTGACCAATGGATGGAAAATTGGAAATTCATCCTGGGTCTGGCCCCCAATGTCTCTGGCAGATACAGACAGTAACTGTGTCCAAACTAACATAAACCCTCCACATAACCTTTGGAAACTTCCTAACTAAAATCCTCCTCCTAATAAATGCCCATGATGAATAAGAACACAATTAGAATGGATTGGATTGGGATGCACAGCTAGGCTTATAAAGGCCTGGTGGTAATTAACCTTGTATTTACTCATGAACCTATCAACCAAATAGCATATAGCCTGCTTCTCATCTTGGGATTAATGCTACTATTTTGCTTCTGGTGAGGCAAGCAAAGGAGCATTGTATCCCAGCAGAGTAAAGCTGTGGTGAGGCCAGCACTAGTCATCATCATCATCAGCAGCTCTCTTTTTCCCATTTTTCTACATGGGGTTGGGGTATCGTGTTAACTGTCACCAGTTCTCTCGATTCAGTGCCACACTCCTGCCTTCTTCAACACTCATGTCTGACTGTTTCAGAACTTCTTTCACACAATCCATCCACCTCTTTGCTGGATGTCCTCAATTCCTCTTACCTTCTTCCTGTCTGTCCCAAATCTTCCTCACCAGATTGTCTTCTGCTTTTCTACACATGTGCCCAAACTACCATAATTTGTTCGCTTTGATCTTTTCCTGCAATTGGAGCTACTTTGGCTTCTGCTCTTATGTCCTCATTTCTTCATCTGTCCCAAAGTGTGCATCCTATCACCTTTCTCAGGCACTTCATTTCCATCACCTCTAGCTTCTTTAACGGTTCTGCCTTTACTGCCCAGGTTTCTGTACCATACAGTAGTACTGGTCACATCACTGTCTTGTACACCTTACTTTTCAGCTTTTTTGGCATTCTTCTGTCATAGACTATACCTGATACAATATGCCAGTTGGCTGCACCCCTCTGATTCTAGCTTTGACCTCTTCATTCAGACTACCCTTCTCCTCAACTACCCCTCCCAGATACTTGAGGCTGTTGACCTGTTCCACTATCTTCCCTTCTATCTTTATTCTCAGCTTCTTCTGATTTCCCCAATTTACTGCAATTACCGCCGTCTTATCTGTGCTTAGTTTCATCCCATGTGCCTTCAGATTTGCATTCCATTCTCCTATCCTTTGCTGAAGTTCTAGCTCAGAGTCTGCCTGTACTGTCACATCATCTGCATACAGCAGCTTTGTTGATCCATCCCCTCCAACCTGTTTGCTAATGTAGTCCATCACCAGTATGAAAAGCAGTGGGCTGAACTCTGATGTATACCCACACCCACTGAGAACCTATCTGTGAGGCCAAACATTGTTGATACTTGAGTCATTGGGTCCTTTTACACAGCCTGCACTAATTCTACCAATGTTTCTGGGACTTCAAACCACCGCAGTACTGCCCAGATCAGCTTTCTTGGGACCTTGTCATATGCTTTCTCCAAGTCTAGGAATGCCCAATTGGACTCTCTCCTCATCTCTAGCTTCTTCTCAAGTATCTGTCTTAGTGCAAACATTTTGTCTATTCTGCTTCATCCTGATTTGAATCCAAACTGCTCATCTCCCATCCTACATTCTCTGCATATCCATTTATCAATCACCCTCTCCAGAACTTTCATGCAATGTGATAAGAGTTTGGTGCCTCTGTACTGCCCACAGTTGTGGATGTCCCCTTTGTTCTTGTACACTGGCACAAGTATGCTTATTCTCCAGCCATCTGGGATATGCCTTTCTCTCCACACTGCTATTAGTACCCTCAGGAGCAATTTCTCCCCTATCTCACCCACCATCTTTATCATATCTGCTGTGACCTCATTTGAGCCTGCTGCTTTCCCTGACTTCATCTTCCTTAGTGCTGTTCTTACTTCTTCTAGGGTGGGCTCCTCTTCTTCTCTCATCATAGGCTATTTCTGGGGCACTACAGCTTCTGCGGGGTTTTCTTCATTCAGAAGCTGCTGGAAATACTCCTTCTGTCTGCCTTTGATGTTCTGTGGACTGGTGAGCAGGTTGTTCTGGCATCCCTTATGAAGGGTGTCTGATTATCTTCTTTATCTTTCTGTCTTTGCCTTGCAACCTGATACAGTTTATTTGTGCCACTTACTGAGTCACTTTCCAGAAGCTGGTAGGGTGCCTCCAATGCCTTATTCTTTGCTATTGCAACTTCTTTCTTAGCCAACCAGTAGTCCTTCCTATCCTGATCAGTCTTTTCTGTCTCCCACTTTTTCTTGCACTCCTTTATTTCTTTTGATGACTTCCTGGACTTCTGCATTCCACCACCAGCTTTCCTTATGTACCTTATTTCCATACCTGGCTCGGCCACATATCTTTTCTGTAATCCTAACACATGCTGCTTTTAGGCCCTGCCATTCTTCTTCAACTCCACCTATTTCCTCCTCTTCGTGGGGTGCTAGAGCCCTGAGTAATTCCTTGAACAATTGTACTTTCTCTCCAGTCATCTTCCAGGTCTTCAGCCTGGTCACTGTTGACCTTAGAGCTTTCTCTGAAAACTGCTTGCAGCTGATTGTGGCAAATAGTGGTTTATGCTGTGGGCTGACTGTTTCACTGGGGATGGCTTCTCCTTCTTTATTCCTGTTGCCCCACCCATTCAAGTCACTCTTCAATTAAAATCTTGATGATTGGATGGGAAATAGGAAATTCACCCCGGGGATCACCTCTGTGGCTCTGCTCGACAGTGACACAGGAAAATAATTTTCTTGGATGGCAAAAGTCAGGGCACCTTTTTGGCTGAAATTGTATAGGCCCCAGAGACGATAGCCTAGTACCTACCTTCATAGTTTCATAGGTTAGTACTAGGCTAACTGCCCTTGCAAGCCATTGTAAGCCTAGCCAATTATCCCTTTTGAGCCTCAAACCCTGCACCTTGTCTTTGTAAGGCAAACACCTTAACCACTAGGCCACCCTCCCAACCCTTGAACCTATGAACCAATTCATGTTGTCCTGCTTTATCTAGTAGGTCTGTCTGAATGCAATCTTTTCCTCACTATCCCTGCTGTGAGACGTAGGCTGATATTATGTATACTGCCCTATCATTACACTGTAGTCTGACTGCCATTTGTCTATCATTAATTCTGATGATATCCCTTACTGCCTTCTGAAGCCTCTCTCTCACCATAATTCCTACATAATTTCTAGCTCTATCTGAGTAGTAGACTCTGGATCCCAAGCCAAGTGGCTTTGCTGTACTGCATCACCAGGGCTATCCCAGGTAACCTAGGCTGGGCAATCAATATGACCAAATTACCTAAAGCCATATTTTATACCATCGATTGGCTAGCCCTGCCATGGTGTACAGTCTATGATCCATGTTCTCCTATCTTGAGGATACTGTGCACCACAGCAGATGCCCAAAGTGGTTGGTCTGTACAACTCTTCCCCCTATAGGGCACCATGTAGAGTATGTGCTGCTGCCCACAGCTCCATTCATTGGTGAGTTTGAGATGGAAACACTCAGCATGTTTTTCAGACATGAGAGAAACCCCATGGAGACACAGGGAGAACATGAAAACTCCAAACAGGCATTGGTCAGAGATCAGGATCGAACCTTGTACCTTGTGCATGGGAGGTGAAGACCTTAACCCCTAAACCATCTGGTCTCTTTTGAGAGCAGCACTAGTAGTAGCCAGATAGTAGCCAATTAGGTGAATCCCCAGTATTAATCATTCTTGACAAAGCTAATTATTTCTTTTTTCTTTTCATTAAGTACTGTTTGATTATCTACTTTCTTAACGAACTTAAGCATATTAATCGTCACTATCTGCTTTAGTATTCTCCTCTCAGGTGTTTGGCTGTGCCCTGTATAGATGCAGGCATCTTGAGCTGACATTGTTCCTATAAAAGCACCCTTGAAATTTCACCATTACTAAGTGGCATGCATTGCAACCAGTTGGCAGTGCAAGCACTGCTCCCAGAGATGCTAACCAGAAACTCCTAACTTTACTTTATATTCTTACCACAACCATTTAATCAATAAAAAGTGCCTATTGCCATGGATATGAACTTTCTACTATCTCTGTTACCAGCTTAGAGGATATGAACATCCTGAGGCAATACAGACATTGCCTCATGTTTGTCGACAACCAACTAATTCTTAAATAAACTGATAATATATGTGAGAGATGTATTTATAGGATGTCATTGGATTCAAAGCTCTGAGGTAAAAGGACTCCTAATGGCAATCAAGTTGTCAGTAGTACACACACTGCACCCATCACACACAGTATGTAGCAGATACATAGACCCACATATGCTGAGGCACTGAAATATATCCTTCCTAAACCACAAAGACCTCCTAGATGAAGTACACATAACAAATACCCTCAGCAGCTCCAAACGCACTCTTTCAAAACTACACCTACATCAACACATAGAACTACATGTTATGGAACCTCTTCCTCTAAGCCCATAAGGCAAGCCACTACATAACCAAATGTTCTGGTCATTGGAGACTACACTGTGAAGCACACTGAAGTCCCTCTCACCAGGCTGAGTAAGGAGAAAGAGATGGTCAGGAGGCAGGATTTGCCAAATTTAGCATGGACTCAGGTCATTGGACCACTATTACCAGTATGAATACGTCAAAGTTCATGTGGGTGCAAATGACCTGAGATATATGTCCACTAAGTATATGAAGAGAGACATAATGGTATTCTTGGAATATGGTATGAGCCTAGCATTGAGCAGCATTCTACCTTCTCCAAGGATGATGCCAGAATATAAACAGAAGATGACTGACTTTGGCAATTTACTTTGTTTCTGGTTTCATTCTAAGGGGGTGTAATATTTGTCAGCATAGAAGGAGTTGGTCAACAGACCATGCTGCTTTGGCAGGGATGGTCTGTACCTCTCCCCTCTAGGGTTTCAAATATTAGCTAAAACATTATCCTCCCCCATAGGACCTTTTTTAGGTAATTCCAGACTGAAAATACTTCCTACATAGTAAATCAAAACCAAGATAATCTAAAGACGTTACTGCTCAATGCTAGGTTTCTAAACAAGAAATACAACTCTCTACAAGCTCTCCTTACACTAGAGAATGCCAATGTCTGTGCAGTCACTGAGACATGGTTTAAAGCCATGGACAGCAGCCTAGCAGTACAAGGCTATGATGCCTTCTGCACATCTAGAACAGCCACTGCACATGCAGGAACTAAAGATGGAGGTGTTTCGAAATAAACACACATCAAAACTGGTCAGACAGGTGACGCACTTGAGCTCCTAAAGATTCAAATCAACACAGGCAAAATCCCATATTACTTGTTTGCAAGCTGTAGGCTCCGCTCTCTGACCGAGGAAACCAATACATTTATTTAAGTTTACTGGAAACAATCACCATCCAACCCAAGACCATATTCATGGGCAACATTAATTACCCCTCTATTAAATGGGAAGCATATACAACACTAAACATGTAGCCACAGAGATTCCTTGATTTTCTAAGCACAGAATCCTTGGATCAGATTGTCAATATGCCAACCAGGTGCACAAACATACTGGATCTGGTCCTCACTAATATGGGAGAGTGCTACACACCCCTTAGTGTAAAGCGCTGTCTGGTAATGTTAAATCACAAAATTGTCTCCTCTGAAGTAAAAATAAAATGTTGAACCTCAACTAAGCTTGCAATGTTCAGGAACTACACAAAGGCTAATGCCCTACTATTATGTGATAAACTGGCAATTTTTCAAGCCCCCTCAAACCTTAAGAACATGGACACCTATGTGGAACTGTTTACAGAAACCCTATACAAGCTGGTTAACAACTTCATAGAGTAAATTGTACAAACCAGGAATAAAGTACAGAACAGACTCAAAAAACAAGCCACCCTGGTGGAATCACAACATCAGTAGGTTGCATAACAGAAGGAAGAAAATAATCGCAAAAATTATGGGGTGTAGCACCCCAGCAGGATAAAAGCACGATCATAAAACTGAACAAATAACTCAGAGGCAAAAAATACGAGGTGTAGCACCCAGCAGGATAAAAGCACAATCATAAAACTGAACAAATAACTCAGAGGCAAAAAGTACGAGGTGTAGCACCCAGCAGGATAAAAGTACGATCATAAAACTGAAGAAATAACTCAGAGGCAAAAAGTACGAGGTGTGGCACCCAGCAGGATAAAAGCAGGATCATAAAACTGAACAAATAACTCAGAGGCAAAAAGTACGAGGTGTAGCACCCAGCAGGATAAAAGCAGGATCATAAAACTGAACAAATAACTCAGAGGCAAATAATACGAGGTGTAGCACCCAGCAGGATAAAAGCAGGATCATAAAACTTAACAAATAACTCAGAGACAAAACGTACGAGGTGTAGCACCCAGCAGGATAAAAGCACGATTATAAAACTGAACAAATAACTCAGAGGCAAAAGGTATGAGGTGTAGCACCCAGCAGGATAAAAGCACTACCATAAAACTGAACAAATACCTCAGAGGCAAAAAGTACGAGGTGTAGCACCCAGCAGGATAAAAGCACAATCATAAAACTGAACAAATAACTCAAAGGCAAAAAGTACGAGGTGTAGCACAAAGCAGGATAAAAGCACAATCATAAAACTGAACAAATAACTCAGAGACAAAACGTACGAGGTGTAGCACCCAGCAGGATAAAAGCACAATCATATAACTGAACAAATACCTCAGAGGCAAAAAGTACGAGGTGTAGCACCCAGCAGAATAAAAGCAAGATTATAAAACTGAACGAATAACTCAGAGGCAAAACGTGTGAGGTGGAGCACCCAGCAGGATAAAAGCACGATTATAAAACTGAACAAATAAGTCAGAGGCAAAAGTACGAGGTGTAGCACCCAGCAGGATAAAAGCAAGATTATAAAACTGAACGAATAACTCAGAGGCAAAACGTGTGAGGTGGAGCACCCAGCAGGATAAAAGCACAATCAAAAGAGGTGTAGCACCATGCAGGATAAAAGCACGATTATAAAACTGAACAAATAACTCAGAGGCAAAAAGTACGAGGAGTAGCACCCAGCAGGATGAAAGCACGATCATAAAAATGAACAAATAACTCAGAGGCAAAAAGTACGAATTGTAGCACCCAGCAGGATAAAAGCACAATCATAAAACTGAACAAATAACTCAGAGGCAAAACGTACGAGGTGTAGGACCCAGCAGGATAAAAGCACAATCATAAAACTGAACAAATAACTCAGAGACAAAACTTTGAGATGTAGCACCCTACAGGATAAAAGCACGATTATAAAACTGAACAAATAACTCAGAGGCAAAAAGTGTGAGGTGTAGCACCCAGCAGGATAAAAGCACGATCATAAAACTGAACAAATACCTCAGAGCCAAAAAGTACGAGGTGTAGCACCCAGCAGTATAAAAGCACGATCATAAAACTGAACAAATAACTCAGAGGCAAAAATTGTGAGGTGTAGCACCCAGCAGGATAAAATCAAGATTATAAAACTGAACTAATAACTCAAAGGCAAAATGTGTGAGGTGTAGCACCCAGCAGGATAAAAGTACGATCATAAAACTGAACAAATAACTCAGAGGCAAAAAGTACGACGTGTAGCACCCAGCAGAATAAAAGCACAATCATAAAACTGAACAAATAAGTCAGAGGCAAAACGTTTGAGGTGTAGCACCCAGCAGGATAAAAGCACAATCATAAAACTGAACAAATAACTCAGATGCAAAATGTACGAGGTGTAGCACCCAGCAGGATAAAAGCAGGATCATAAAACTGAACAAATAACTCAGAGCCAAAAAATACCAGGTGTAGCACCCAGCAGGATAAAAGCAGGATCATAAAACTGAACAAATAACTCCGAGGCAAAAAGTACGGGGTGTAGCACCCAGCAGGATAAAAGCACAATCATAAAACTGAACAAATAACTCAGAGGCAAAAAGTACGAGGTGTAGCACCCAGCAGGATAAAAGCACAATCATAAAACTGAACAAATAACTCAGAGGATAAATAAAGTCTACCAAAGTTAGATTTTAGGTAAATTTGGCCTCCCCTGCCAAGGCAACCACAAAGCATTCTTTAGCTATATCCACAACCTCAAAGGCAATGCACAATTGTGAGCAGAGCTCAGTGCTACTGGAACCACCTATACAGAGCCAAAAGATATAGCAAATCTACTAAAAGTCAAATTCAGCTCTTACTTTACCCCTCTTTCCAGGCTCCCCTCAGGAAATACCATCAAGTATAACTTCTACTATCACTCTGGAATAGGTCCTCTATACTCTCTCTAAGGCCAAGAACACTGCATCAATGGGCCCAGGCAATATCCCTGGCTGCCTTCTAAATAGCATGAAACATGACTTACTAGGCCATCTGGCATCACTGTGTAACCATAGTTTCCAAACCGTTTTCATGCCTCACGAATAGAGAACAGCATTGCGTCATTAGCCTGGTAATCTACTATGAGCCTATGAAACTCCCAAGATGTAGATATGCATGTGTTTGCTTGCCTTTTTAACTCATCTGTGCAACATAAGTCGATTGTTTAGCTACATTTTAGAAAGATAAAGCTTGTACTCAGTCCTGTTGTCTATAAACAGTAGGGCACCTGCAACCTATCTCAAATAACATGTAAACAAAAGGGCAAAACAAACAAGAACAAATCATTTAATAAAAACTTAAAGAAAGACTGGGCCAGCCCATACTCTTCACTGTATAATGCTTTAAACCTATTGAGGAAGATATCCATGGGATATATACAAATGATTCCACTATTTCAGCTGCATGGATTCTGAATGCCCACAACCCTTTACATTTTATAGGTTCGTAGGCAGGCAATTACTAGGCTAATGCATACCTCTCAACTGTCCAGATTTTTGCAGAATGCCCAGATTTTTGCCTCAAAATTTCGGTTTGTTCATCATAAAAATTGGGGTTCTCTGGCAAATCACTGTGAAGATCTAAGGAATTAAATCACTAAATAATGGAATATATTTGAGTTTCAGACTGAATATCCTTTAGAAAATGCATTTTCACACAAACCTATTGTTCTAGCTACTTTCTAAGTTTATAAGAAGAATATTTAAAATCTGTCCCTTTTTTTGGGCCTTTGTCCCCCCCATTATGTCAGGCTTTGTCCAGATTTCTTAAGCTAAGATGTTGAGTGGTATGGCTAACAACTTAAGAGCCCTTACAAACCTAGCCATTTTTACCTGACTTTTACCCAATTTTTGATCCCTAAGGGATACAGGATAGGATGGTTTAGATGTGTGCCTATGCCTTTGAGTATTTTACACACTGCCCCTGTTCATAAGGGACATGGGTGACATCCCAGGAGTGAGTTTATGTTTACCCATCCATTGATTCAAGCTGTGTTTGAAGAGGGCCAGGGAAGGGCTCTGCTTTGAATAGGAAGCCTGCTTCAGAGAAGGGGTAATCTCTGAGTCACATATCTGTTTCTCCAGCATGACTTGTCACAGCTTAGGTTTAGATCTGTAGACTGGGTGACCCTCATGCAGTTTTCTTGCAAATGTGTAGCAGTTCCATCAGTCTGGATTTGAGAGTTCCTTATAGGTTAGGCATGTAGATCACCCCTTAATAGTTGATAGGAGAAAGAGTAAAGGGATAGGGTTTTTAGTCGATCCATACAGAACACGTTGTTACACCCTGCATTTTTGTTTTTCTTTTTTTTTTTTTTTTTATAAGGAACCTCTGATGCCATTCCAGCTGTTACAAGTGCATGGTTAAGTACATGCTGAAAGGTGCATTCTACCTGATTATTGGTCTGATGAGGGCCAAGTACAGTGGGACTATAACATTCTTGGATCTGAATGCCATGCCTTTACTTATAAGCTGTGTAACATCAAAGGACTTGCTCACCAGTGTAGACACATGGCAATCAAAGTTCAGAGTACTATCTGTCTATGTACCTAGATCTTTCACCTCTGAGTCCACTCTTAGGAGTGTGCGATTAATGTTGTAATTTGCAGGAGTATTTGACTTCCAAAAGCGTATGATTATGCACTTTTTGCATTTAGTTTTAGGCCACGGCTCTGGCACCAATCATTTGTCTGATTCAGACTCTTCTGAAGGAGACCTACTTTGTTGGGGGGCTCAGTGATTGCCCCCAACTTGCAGTTGTCAGCAAACTTGGTCAGCCAAAAACTTTCTACATTAGCTTTGATTTCTAAGAATTATATTCCCAACAGGAAAGGTCCCATCACTGAGCCCTGTGACACATCACTATTAACTGGCCTCTTGCTGGATCTAAATTCTCCTACTCTAGCAACATGTGCCCTGTTCATAAGCCATTTCAATATCCATCTGGAAGTGGCTGAGAAAAGGGGGCAGTGTAAGCAAAGTGGGATCACTTCCCATGTCAGCAGGAGCCAGTCCGTGAATGCATGCACCATAGCTCTCACCTGTCCAGATTTTCTCAGAATGTCCACATTTTTGCCTTATATTTTTTTGTCTGCTCCTCCTAAAATTTTGGTTTTCTGGCAAATCACTGGTTAGTTATTGAGGGCTGAATTCAGAAAACAGACACTTGTGTTTCAGACTTCGTGCCCATCAGAAAATGCATGTTAATGCAAAGCCTTTCTTTCTATCAACTTTCTAAGTTTGTAAGAGCAATATTTAAAACTTGTCCCTATTTTTAGGCCTTTGTCCCCCATATTTTTATGGATTCATTCAGATTTCTTACTCTGAGAGGTTGAGAGGTATGATGTGCACAGAGCTGAGCAGCTCAGTTGATGTGATAGTTAATGAGAAAACTGCAAAGAAGAATGCAGGTTATATAAAACAGAATAAATGAAAGACTAATAAGTAGCAGGAGTGCCTTCTAAATGTAGCTCCTATATCTCCATTTCATGAATCAACTAGAACTGACCCTGTGGGCTTCATAAAGTGCTAACTGTACTTTGGGTAATTCTTTTGCACACCACACTTCAGTCCTAGACGGGAACAAATACCCTTTATCTGATAATGCTCATAATATTATAGTTACCTGGAAATGGGGACAATACTGTGTAACTGTAGATTAGAGAGCATGTGCTATGAGCTACTTCTTTAAGCAGCACATCAAAGACTGAGAGTGCACATAGGTTCATAGGCTGGTACTAGGGTATCGGCCCTAGGGCCTATGCAAGCCTAGCCATAACAATTCCCTGGTTATTTCTTCCCACAATATTTACTTATATAAATATCAAGCACATGCCATTCCTAGTATCGTTTTGAGAATGCAGCCAGGGAGTAAGCATGCATGATTATAGCAGTTAGTTTGTATACCGTTACTTAAGTTAGAATTAGTAAACTTCTATTGTGATGTGTTTGTATAAAATAAAGCTGCTTAAACAGAACCCACAAAGACTCTTCTATTCTATCCAAAGTAGGAGAGTGACATGGTGTCAGACGTGGGATCGTAGAGAATAAGATTCGGAGCCATGAAGTGCAGAGATGACAGTGAAGGTGAATTAAAAGAAATGAGCACAAAAAAAGAGCCAGAAAAGACACAAAGGTAATGAGAATATGCACAAAGTACTCATTTCATAAAAAGGACAAAATGGGGCAATACAAGGGCACAAAATGCATTATTAAACAGGCAAGTGGCATAAAAGGCTTATTAACTAAAGGAAATCTTTAAAGTGAAGGTGCTTGACGAAACGATTAACAGAAAAGTAAAACAAGCATGTTTAAAAGCAAGACGAATATGCTTAAGGCAAAACAGGCATATTTAGAGTAAAACAAGCACAAGAAAAGTACAACGGGCATGGAAAGAGATTAAACGATCAAACTGAATATAATAAGGGCAAAAGGGGGCACATTAAGCATAAATAAAACAAGGAGACTGCATGCTTTTTGATTAAGTGCTGTGTTTTGGTGTAGCTATGACTTCGTATTGCATCAAGGGCATAACTAAAATTATTCAAAGTATCTCAAAGTGTGTAAAAGGCATCTATATCATAACATCGACAGCTTAGGTTGTCGAATCCAAAATCATCAACACCTAAGTGTTGAAACCTAAAAACAGAGAACGACCAAATAATTGAATTCTTTCCAAAAACAAAATAAAGAAACATACCCAAACATAGTGGGGGGTTTCATCCCTCCACACTCCCCGATGTGGGGGGCTGTGCCCCCGACAGCCCCTAACTAAATATACCAACTCCGAGACCACTCTACATTGGGGAAATGGCAAATCCCTGAAAACGGCCACTTGAATTCTTTCCCGAGGAAAGAATTTGATGATGTGGCCATTCGCTATTTAAAGCCTTCGACACTTCGGTGTCAACAAATCAATAGAGAACCTGTAAAAGTGCATACAGTCATGGATGCCGGAACCATAGAACAAGGGGGAGGGGGTGCCCCCTCACTTTTACAGCTGCAAGACCTGTCGGAAAACATTAATGAAGTGGAGTTTTCACACTAACGAGGATTCATGTGAGGAAGATAAAGGAGGATCCATGCATCGCACACTAAAGTGGATTCGCACATTAGCTGTTCTTGTTCTCTTATTGCTCTGTGTTACATGAGTTATTGTTGCCGCCATGTTACAGGAGTTATGCTGCCACTGCCATGTGTTACAGGAGTTATGCTGCTGCTTTTCCATTGGTGCTGTCAGAGCCAGAGGCCAGCCGGTTAGGAGAGTTTTGTTCTTTTATTTGTAGGAGTTATGCTGCCCCCTAAGTGCTAATCGTTGCTTGACTTTCAAGAGTTGCCCAGCCACATGATGCATTTTGAAGTTGATCTAATACTATGGCAAGTACTGTGTAATTACATTTGCTCATTACTAAATAGTTCTTTCTTGTCACCTTTTCTTTTGAAAGTTTTCAAAGCTTCAAGTTGTATTCAAACTTGAAAATTATTGCATATTTATAAAGTTAGGATAAGTTAGACAATTTAATCATGTCATTTTGATTTATGGAAACTGTGAGTGTATAATATTGAAATCATTGTTTAAGAAATGTATATTTGAGATTTGATAAGTAACTATTCAAGTTTCACAGATCATTGAATTATGAGGTGTTTTGTATAGTGCAAGGGCTTTAGTTTCTATGTTATGAATCCTAATATTCATTTAAGTTTTTTTCATGGGGGCCAGGGGGACTGTTATTAAGTATGCTTTCATTTTCAATGTGATGTCAGTACTTTTTGCATTTTCCGTTTACAGTGATTTCATTGACATCCTGCCTATATCCTAACATTTTATCGAACCTAGTTAAAACAGTGGCAACACCTCCAAGAATCCAGTCCTCTGAAACAGGCTTAATTAAGCCATTAACTTTTTTTAGTTAACTGCTGCAAAGTTGTTTACTTTTTGCATTTCCTCTCATGAAACATTACTAGTCAATTACGATACCATTTTTGTATGTGTAGTGCAGGGGCTTCATTTCTCACTACCTTTGTGCTTAGTTCAGTGTTGGCAATAGGGTAGTCTTTCTCTGAATAATTAGTTTTATAATCCTGATAATAATTCCCTCACTAATATAATACATTACCATCTCCTTTCATTCCCTGTTTACTTCCAGTCACTTGCTTATCTAAGGGTGTATCTGGCTAGGCCAAAATTTTTGAAAATTGTCAGTAAGCATTTCTCCAATGAGAACAATGTCTCATCAAAGCATCTCTGCATTGAGCCAACTGAATGCTGGGATACACACTGTCTGCTTCACAACCACAAACTAGGTAAAGTGTATTATCATAGAACGAATGAATCAGTGAGCACAAAGCTACTGATGGAAGTAAATCTATGGAGTGCAGAGCCTGACGGAGTGATGTAGCAGGCAGCTAATTAAGTTTCCATCCCTTCTGCTTCTTCATCCTATATTCGTTCAACTCTGTTGATACTTGAATCTTTCTGTTCACTTATATGCTATCACTGCCTCTGGCAGTATAGTCATCAACCTGCCACCTTCCCTGTGGGAAAAAAAGCTGTCTTCTTATTCAGAAATGAATTCATCTCCCCATATATACACACACGTCTTCTCCCCATACACACACACACACACACACACACACACACACACACACACACACACACACACACACACACACACCCACACACACACACACACAGTCATGACCCCTTTCTTCTGCTTTTGCCTTTCCAGTTCATTCCTGCACCTCTCATTTGCACTACAGCAGTTAGATGTGTCTGTATCACATATGTTCTAGACAGCCTTCTGCCTTCGACATTCCATCTCTGACTATGATGATAGTGACATGGTTTCAACATATAGGGTAGGGAGCCAGAAATGTTTTCTAGTATGATAGAACTGAATGTCTGCTGGACTACTGCCCCACAGTGAGATGACAGTGTGAGTCGCTGCAGTCTGGAATGGTAACTACGTGGTGGTGTTGACAGCAGTGGCCGTGGTGGTGTTGACAGAAGTGGCCGTGGTGGTGTTGACACCAGTGGTATTCACGCAGTGTAACTAAAGCAGGAGTGGTAAACCTGGAATCCATCTTGTTAAGCCATAATATCGCAGTCTCTATCCCTCCCCAGAAAATTTAAACAGGTATACCCTATCATTTAATCAGCGATGAATGAGGGTCCCCTGATCCTGCAATCTTCTCCACCTGTTAGAAACGCATATACATTTAGTTGCTTGTTTTCTTGTTTTCTTAGTAAGCAAACAATTTTGGTGGGATTTTGCAATGGAAACATGGTCATATCAATGTCAGAATTGGGATAGTCACATTTTGAAGACCACTGTTGTGAAGGTGGAGTTAGCTGCAACAACTCAAGGATAAAAGATACAGTATGAAAAGCCTTCTGCATGGGGGGGAGAAGACCTCCAAGCAAAGCAGCTGTCAAAAAACTATGTTCAAGACCCTTCATACATATGGTTTCAGAACAGGATTTCCATAATTTCAGATTTTGTTGCAGTGATAATACCCAACATTTTTAGCCATGACACAAGTTTCAAAGATAAGGATAAATGGAACATGTTTGAAAAGTTTGAACTAGTCAATAGCTTTGCATAGTTTTATGTGAGGGAATGTATCACCTAACAAAAACAAAGTCACAATGAAAATATGCAGTCTACATAAAGGCTGGTGGATTGTAGTGACAGAAGTTTGAGTGGCCTTTTATGGTTGAAATTTTCTGAAATTGGTAGTTTTGTCATTATTGGTTCATACATTTTGTTTCATTGCTTACTAGAAGACTGTTCAAAACTACAAATTTAGAACACATTCTAACAAGTGGTGCTGTATTATACAAGGAATATAATATAATACAATCAGGAAGGTGAGTCAAAGAATGTATACATGTATGCTTGCTCACAGGATGCAGGAGATCAAAACAGGGGAAGAGACCAGTCACCAATGAAGTCCTCCAGGGTTCGGTGCTAAGACTTTTTCTGTTTGGCATATACATTTCAAAAGTAAAAGGAAATATCAAAGGGCTTATGCCGACTAAGTTTGAGATGACTACAAGCTACGAGTAGTTACTGAATCCCCAAATGGCTTAACCATCATGCAGGAAGGTTTGTCCCAACCAACATCTGGTGCCAGAATCATGAATTGAAGCTAAGCTCTAAGAAATATATTATCTTATCCTTTGGGAAGTCATCTACTCCAAAGAACTGCCAAACTGACAATGCCCCTGAGAACTGACCCAGCTGTATGGCATTTGGGAACCTGTGTGTACAGTGACCTAACTTTTGACCAACATGTGACCAGAATTATAAGAAAGTCTTTCTATATTGCACAACTTATAAACAAACTGATTGTGACTAGATCTAGCAATGTTATTGTCCCCCTTTACAAAGCCCTCATTAGGTCAATCATTTTGTATAATGCCCACTTTGGCATATATCTGTCCATACCCATGCTACAATTAAAATAGCCACAGAGATACCTTACTAAAAGGATACAGGTCCTCAACAATGGGTCTTGCATGATCACCTCAACGATTTATCACTATACTCAGTATCCTACAGAGTGTTTAGAGGTGACATGTCTGGCATACAAGGCATCCTCCAACCTAATACAGATGGACCTACTGAACATCGGCAAATCAAATGGCATCAGAAATACTCAGTCCAGGTATCTAAACTGAATGTTGTGGAGAGATGGATATATATCACAGAGGCTACCACTGATCCAGAACAGACTATCCATTCAAGTAAAACAAATCTATTCCCTGTCTATATTCAAATGCAACTTGGATCTAATAGAAAATGTACTCCAGGATTTCCCCTTGTACCACCAATGGATAGAGGCAGTTCCTAAATGCTGCACCCCTTACATGGGTCCCCTCAAATTATCTATAGTATGATCACAGTTATTCTCAATAGGGCTAATATACAATAATAATAATGTTAATTCAAGAACCAAAAGGGAAATTGGATAAGTTTAAAATGTCCTCCAAGTGAACCTATGTTGTGGTAGAAAATAGTTATGAAATATCGTCCTTTTTAGATCACTAAGTGCCCCTCTCACCCTCTGCCCCCCCCCCAGTCTTCAACAGCTTCCTGCACCTCTGCTTACAGTGAGTGTTTATTATTGTCCATGTATTTCGAAGAGTTATTTGTCTGCAAAGTGCAACTATCTCATAAGGTGCAGTCAAAGTTTAGCCATTTCGAAAAGTTTCTTGTGCTGGGTGTGTCTATTCGCAAAATGCCGCCATTATAAAGTATTCCTTGCACTGTAGAGAATTGCCTAGCAAGGTACCGTCATTTTGGAGAAATTTCAGTGTGCTGTGTGAAGTTTATTCTCAAAGAGCAATTACTTCGAAATGCTATTGACTCTGAGCTTCTATTGCCCAGTTCATTTGCATTGTGAAGTTATTTGAAGTGCTTCTTAAAATGATGATAAATGACTTTAGCAATACAATAAGTTCAAAAGTATTACTCTGCCCTAAAAACTTATTTTGTAATGTCCAGTTACACAGAGGCTTGCAGCGTTCAGTTATTTGGTGTGTTTCTTATACTGATAAGAGGTGATTTTGTGCAATACAGTAACTTCAAAACTATTACAGTGCCTAAGAGATACTTATATTTCAAAGTTCAGTTATACAGAGGCTCGTTGTGCTATTGAGCAAACTTACAAGTACTGGCATAAATTTCTGGCATATGTGTATGTGTATGTGTTTATTTGCAAAACCCTTCACTGGTATGTGTTAATATGGCATACCGGTTTCGAAAGCCACTACCACTTGTATTTGGTCAGAATATTGCAGAGAACTGGAGAATATTTGAGCAAGAGTACTTTTTTTTATACATCAGCTTATTCACATATAGATTCATATCCCAAGGCATTCATTTTGCTAAACATAGCTGAGTCAGAGGCCATAGAAAGAGAGCATTCGTTTGTGTATGCACGGAAGTATATGAAGGAGAAGGTGAAAACCATTGTATTGTTGTACAGGCTGAGTCAAGAGAAGCCCCCGAGTGTTTGAAGCGCAAGTTCAGAGAAATATGTAACCCCCAGACAAATATTACATTAGAGAGGCATTTGTTTTACATGAGAGATAAGAAACCAGGGAAAACTTTTGCAACTTATATAACTGATCTGAGAAACAAGGCTAAAAAGTGTCAGTTTGGTGACTTAAAAGATGAGTTGATAAAGGACAGACTTGTGTGTGGTATTGATAGTGCTGCTGTGAGAAAGATCTTGCTTCATGATAGTGATTTAACATGGAGTAAAGCCATAGAGATTTGCCAAATCCAAGAAGTGACAGAAAAACACACAAGTATGCTTGCAAGTGACAAGAGCATGGTTTCAGCAGGCTCCAGAGCAAATATAGACAGCATGCAAAATGTGGCAAACAGAAATAGGGCTACTAAGCACATGGTAGCCACAACCTCTGCTAGCTCACTAAGTAAACCACGTAGTTTTCCAGCAAGTTCTAAGACCAGTTCAGTTAAAGGCGCATGCTCAGTACAGTATAAGCATGAATCAGCAAAAGCCAAGTTCAGCTTTATTGTTAACTGTCGCAATTGTGGTGCAAATCATGAGTCTAAAAGGGAGAAATGCTTAGAATTTGGTCTGCAATGTCACAAGTGTCAAAAATGGAACCATTTCCAAAAAGTTTGCAAATCAGGTAAACCTAATGCAGTAGTAAAGAAAGGCCCCACAGAAAAGCAGGTTGATCAAGTAAAGATGCAGCAGTCAGCTTTCTATGTGGATGGTATATCAGTAATTGGTGAAAGAGCCAATGCAGTGCAAAACTTGTTGCTTATGGAGGTGAAGAGATTCAGACTGAAGGTTCAGTGATGCTTTCATGTTATTTGGCCAAGAACTGTTAGAACTAGTTATTCTATGTGATACGAAGACCAGTGCAGTCTTTATTGGGTCTCAGAGGTAGTTTAAGGATGAATCTGCTTTCTTTTACCAAAGAAGTTATAAGTACATCTCCTAGTTCTAATTTTTCAGAAGCCATTTTCTCAGAATATTATTTTGTTTATTTATTTTAAATAAATAAATACATAAATAAAATCTCCTAGTTCTAAATTTTCAGAAGCTATTTTCTCAGAATTTGCTGATGTTTTTGATGATAGGTTGGGTAAACTTCCAGTAGTGTATTCCATGAAGTTAAACCCAGAGGTCATTCCAGTAGGCAGACCAGCAAGAAGAGTTCTGATAGCTATGAAAGACAACGTTAAGGCTCAGTTGGATAAAATTGTGCAGCAAGGTGTAATTTCTCCAGTTACAGAACCAACTGAATGGATATCGTCTATGGTAGCAGCTCACAAAAAAAGCTCAGACAAAATCAGAATTTGCATTGACCCAAGAGATTTGAATATAGTACTGAAAAAAACATATCATCCAATGTGCACAGTCGAAGAGGTTACAGCGCTAATATGAAATGCCACAGATTTTTTCTGTTTTGGATGCAAAGAGTTCATTTTGGCAAGTGATGTTTGATCGCAAATCCTCATTACTAACTCCTTGGAATTTGGCATGTACTTCAGTCTAGACACTTGCAGCAACTGGAGAGGCAGCAAAAGTACCTCACAAAGAGGATCCTAGGCCTTAAACACTTGTCCTATATGGACAGACTCAAAAAACTCCAACTATTCTGTCTCATATCGACTACTTAGAGGCAATTTCTGCTTGACTTACAAAGCCATGTCTGACCCAGCTCTGTTAGAAATGCTACATCTAAAGAAATCCCAATCCCTCGGCACCACACTATCCAGAGACCTCAACCTCATTACCACAATCAACAGAACGTGCTGGAGGGACAGGTTCATAACACAGAGACTGCCCATGCTATGGAATAGACTTCCCATGCATGTCAAACAGAGCACCTCACTGGTCCTCTTCAAGAGAAATCATGCTGAGTGGATGAAAAATAGAAAAGTCACCCCGGGGATCAGTCCAGTGGCTCTACACGACAGAGGCACGGGGAACTAAGGTTGGGTGACACATTGCCAGGGTAATTCTATGGGCTAGGCTTGTAAAGGCTCCAGGGCCATTAGTCTAGTACACACCTATGAACCTTTTGGTACTCTGTTTGGCAGCTAGAGATTTCTAAGGATGCCATTTGGAATAAATTCTGTAAGTGAAGTCTTCTAGCATGCAATGGAGCAAATTTTTTCGGGTTATCCTTCTGCCATAATAGTAAATGATTTATTGGTTGGAGGCAGTGGTGAAGCAGAGCATGAAAGAAACCTAAAAAAAGTTCTAGACAGAGCACGTGAAGTAAACTTGAAGCTTAATCCTATGAAGTGCAAATTCAGACTTCCAGAAGTTACATATATAGGTCATCTACCAGATCCGACCAAGCAAGCAGCAATTCTTGAGATGTCAGTACCAAACAACATTCAAGCTCTACAGCGTTTTGTAGGCATGGTGAACTATTTAGGCAAGTTTATACCAGACTTCAGTAAGTTGACAGCACCTTTAAGAGAGCTAGTACGTAAAAATGTATAGTCATGGTTAGAACAGCACCAGAAGGCATTTGAAGAGCTCAAGCAGAAAACTGCCCATCTACATTAAGATACTATGATATGAACAAACTAGTTACTCTTTCCTGTGATGCTTCAAAAGTTGGTCTAGTCGCAGTTATACTTCAAGAGGGCAGACCAGTAGCCTATGCATCTAGAACACTTAACCAAACTGAGGTACAATATGCTCAAATTGAGAAAGAACATTTGGCAATAGTATTTGCATGTTCCAAGTTTCATAATTATATTTATGGTCGAGCTATTCAGATTGAGACCGATCACCAACCTCTAGTTACTATTCTAAAGAAGCCTATGTATTCAGCTCCAGTGAGATTGCAAAGAATGATGCCCAAATTGTAAAAGTGCAACTTCAAAATGGTCAATACGAAAGGTAAACTACTCTATCTGGCTGATACTTTATCCAGATTGCCCAGGAATACAATGGAACAGTTTGACACAGAGAACTTTGACTTTGATGTGATGGCACTGCATAATTTTTTCTACCACTAGGCTTGATGAGTCGAGAAATCACACTAAGACTGATCCAATTTTGCAAAAGCTCAATCACTACCTTAATGTTGGATGGCTGTCAAAGCAATCTAGTGTACCACTTGAAGTGCAAACCTATTTAACCTACAGAGATGAAATGTTGATGGAAGACGGCATTATGTTCAAAGGTCCTGACATTGTTGTTCCTGCTTCCTTATAACATGAGCACATCCAGATTTTCCATTGTAGTCACCCAGGTTCCGCATCCACCAAGACGCAAGTGAGAGAATTAGTATTTTGGCCTTCATTAAGGAAAGACATTGATAAAGTAATTTCTTCTTGTTTGGTATGGAATAGTCTAGACTGCACTTGCAAAGAGAACCACTTCAGCTGCATCCCGTTCTTGAACTATCTTGGTCGACAGTAGCCACTGAGATCATTGAGTGGAACAATCAGCACTACTTGGTATTGGTAGACTCTTATTCAAATTGGATTGAGATTGATCTACTACCTAATCTAACATCTACTACTGTTAGTAGTAAACTGAAACGTCATTTCTCAATCCATGGTAGTCCACACAGTTATTTCCGACAATGGTACTCAATTTACTAGCCAGTTGTTTCACAAATTTGCAAAAGAATGGGACTCTCTGCAGATTACCAGCAGTCCTGAGTATCCTCAGTCGAATGAGACTCGCCTGGCTGAGCAAGCTGTGCAAAGTGCGAAACAGCTACTTGAAAGGTCAAGACATGACAATTCACACATTTTCTTAAATCTGCTTAACCTTAGGAACATACCTCATGATGATGTTCTCTGATCTCCAGCTCAACAATTTTTTTCTAGGCAAACAAGAACTACACTACCTATTACTACCAATCTACTAAAGTCTAAAGCTAAGAATAATAAGACCATCAAGGCTCAATTATTTAAGAAACATTCAATCCAGAAGTCATCGTACGACAAGTCGAGCAAACTTCTTTCTCAATTAAGGGAAGGAGAAACGGTCAGATTTCAACCAGAAAAAGGTTTTGACCCATAGGGCAAGTTATTGGCAAATGTCCTTAACCGAGATCCTACCTTATAGACTGAGAAGGTACGCAGTATAGGCAAAACCATAAACATCTGTTACCTGTACCAAAATCATCATCACAGCATTGTTATAGCGACTTAGACTCTAAATTTCAGAGCGAACCAAACCTAGTTTCCATCCCAGAGTGTGTTCCTACCTCTGATTCCATCCCTGAAGATGTTTCAAGTAAATCAGATCAAACATTTTTCAGAGACAGCTCCAATAGTTAAGCCCAATTCCCAATTTTATAAAACACGTTATGGACTAGTATCTAAGCATAGTGTGAAATAAGTAGCAACATGGACTTAACTGTGTATATATGTATTATATCTTGTTTTAATGCATGACTGATAATTGTCTGTGATATCTGCATGCTGAAATACCCATAACACTGCATGTTTTATTTTTTCAAGAGGGAGAATGTAGATCAGAGAGCACGTGCTATGTGCTGTATCTTTAAGTAGCGCGTCAAACACTGAGAGTGCACCTATAAATATTAAGCACATGCTATTCCTAGTGCCATTTTGAGAATACAGCCAGAGAGTAAGCATGCATGAATACGGTGGTTAGTTTATATATAGTTACTTAAGTTAAGTCAGTAAACTGCTATTGTGATGTGTTTGTATAAAATAAAGCTGCCTAAACAGAACCCACGAAGACTCTTCTATTGTGTCCAAAGTAGGAGAGTGACATTAATCCTCTACAGTCTACAAGTAGACTGTAAAATATAGCCTTGCATCTCACTATGCAATTACACACACAGTACCTAAAAATAAATCTTTGTGTAGAGCAGATGAAAGCAGGTCTAGTATTCTGATACTTGTAAAGCAGAAATGTGTGACTTGGTTATAGTTAATTCGGTTGAGCCAGGAAGTTGGGACTGGTGCATATGGAAATGGAAGTAACAAGCGATGCTTATCTTGGCCCAAGCAGATGCCTATCCTGCAAATAAATTGGATATGGTGAGCAAGTAAGAATTCACACCTGCCTTATGAAACATCCATTTTCTTTCAAAGACAATTTAAAGGAGGTACTCCAAAAATCCATTAACACTCATTCAAACCTTGTCATGTGTACAGAAAGAAAGATGAATATGCCTATTTACTTAGAATTTTCTCTCCCTATAACATTCAATATAAACTATAATATCAGCAGCAGCAATCCCCTTTTTCCCATATTTTTAACAAAGGGTTAGGTTGTCACATACGCTGTTGCCATTCATACCTCTCAACTGCCCAGATTTTCACAGTGTCCAGATGTATGGCTCATATTTTTGGCCTGTTCCTCATAAAATATGTATTTTTCTAGTAAATCACTGGGATGATCTGAGGATTTATGTCAGTAAATAATGACATACATTTCAGTTGCAGACCTCATATCTTTCAGAAAATGCATACCAAAACAAACCCTGTTACTCTAGCAACTTTCTAAGTTTAAAAGTACTCAATTGTATTTATTACTGCTTGGTGTAACTCACTCTAAGCCTTTTAGTTTAAGCACTTGGGCTTCAGACCAGTTGTTTTACATTAAGAAGGTTTGTGCTCTGCACTGTAGTGGCAGGACAGGTAGCTTACATCCTTCTAAGTTGGGAACTGCTGATTGAGGGCTCAGTGTTTGTTATTCTAAAAGTGTATTGATTCTGGTTTAAGCACTTGGGCTTCAGGCCAGTTATTTTACATTAAGAGGGTTCGTGGTCTGCACTCTTGTGGGAGGAGAGGCTGGACTCTGCCATTCTGAGATGGGAATTTCTGTTTAAAGGTTTATAGTGCCTGCATATTTGTACTGCTTCTTACTAAATTGGTACACCTTGTTTGCTGTAGCATAGACTAGATCCAGGCCTGCTGAATCTAGTTTTGTTTGTATAACTTGAGTACTAATTCAAGCATTCTTTAAAGTATTCAATTGTATTTATTACTGCTTGGTAGTAACTTGATTAAAGTGTAGCTATCATTCTAAGTCTTTTGGATTAAGCACTTGGGCTCAGACCAGTTGTTTTACATTAGGAAGGTTTGTGGCCTGCGCTGTGGTGACAGGACAGGTAGCTTACATCCTTCTAAGTTGGGAACTGCTGATTGAGGGCTCAGTGTCGGTTATTTTAAAAGTGTATTAGTTCTGGTTTAAGCACTTGGGCTTCAGGCCAGTTATTTTACATTAAGAAGGTTCGTGGTCTGCACTCTTGGAGGAGAGGTTGGACTCTGCCCTTCTGAGCTGGGAATTTCTGGTTAAAGGCTTATAGTGCCTGCATATTTGAACTGTTTCTTACTGGAATTGGTCCACCTTATTTGCTATAGCATAGACTAGATCCAGGCCTGCTGAATCTAGCTTTGTTTGTATGCTTGTTTGCTTGTTATTTCCCTGAAATGCTAATTCCACCTAAAACGTGGCTTTTCAGTGCTTCTGTGGATCCCTAGTGACATCTGCATTACTTACTGTACTTATTTCCTTGTTTCACTTGAAAGAAAGTTACTGTTTGTCATTTTTGCATTTAAGCTACCTGTAACACATTGCATTTAAGTTACCTGGCACTTGCTCACTAAAGCAATTATATAAGTCAGCACTACAAAATTAAAAGCACTATACCCTCACAAACTCCCCTTGAGTACCTTATTTCCCATTGGCCCTTTTTTTTTCAATTATAAAGGAATTCCCAATACTATTCTAGCATGTCCAAAGGTCAGTTGTCAATCTCCTCTCCAGTCCAGCTGGTGAATCTGGGAATCTTGAGGCAATGTTACAACTGTCTCATGTACACAGACAAACCTCTCCTCCTCCTAACAAATTCCAACACATGTGAGAGATGCAACCATATAGCCAAACCGGAGGCTAAGCTCTCTCAACTCAGTACTGGCGAAACCTGTCAGGAGGAGAAGGAAACCACATTCACTACAATTCCAGTCTCACATAGACCTACCACGACAGCAAACAAAACACATAAACACACAAAAACATACTTGGAGGCTCTAAATAAAAATCTGCCTAAGCAGCAGAGACCTCCAAGGCAGACACCCAAGCAACCGCTACCCCAAAACAAAACACATGCAACACATAACTCACAAAGCCAGTGTGCCGAACAGTCACAGCCCTTAAGGCTAAACAACACACCTGATACACTTGTAATAGGTGACTCTATCGACAGGCACACTGACGTCCCGCTCACGAGGCTGAACAAGGAGAAGGTCATGGTGAGCTGCCTGCTGGGCGCTAGGATCCGCCAAATAACACAAGCACTCAGGTCACTCCAAGGCAAGTACAAATATGACTCAGTCATTGTCCATGCTGGTGTGAATGACCTGAGACATACCCCCCTGGACTACATGAAAAGAGACATAGAGGAGCTCTCTGAGCATGTGGCCCAGGCCAGTATGACCCTGACCTTGAGTAGCATCTTACCCTCACCAAGAATGATGCCACAATATGAAGACAAGATGATCAATTTCAACAATTGGCTTAAGTATTGGTGTCATTCAAAGGGGATCCAATGCCTGTCAGCCTGGGATGACATGCTTGACAGGCCACAATGCTTCACTAGGGACGGCTTGCACCTGTCACCCCTGGGCTTTCAGATATTGGCAAAGGCTGTTGCTACCCCCATAGTGCCTTTTTTAGGCAAGGCTCAAAAGACAAACCCACCTCCAAAGGTATCACAAGGGATAAGAAACTAAGAGCAATGCTACTCAATGCCAGAAGTCTAAACCTCAAGATGCATGCACTCGAAACTCTCCTTAGCATAGAGAACATCGATATCTGTGCAGTAACAGAAACCTGGTTCAAGGCTCCCGAGAGCACCCCAGCACTACCAGGTTATACCTCATACCATGCTTTTTGGCCCCAAAACTTGGACCAAACCAGAAAAGGAGGGGGAGTATCAATATTCGTCAAAGATACCCACACCTCCAGGTTGGTGGCACAGCACGAAGCATCAGAGACTATCCATGTGCAACTAACAGTGGGTAAAACTGCCTTCCAGTTTATAGCCTGCTACAGACCACCCTCCCAAACCCAGGAACCCCACTCGGCCTTCCTGAGAACACTGGAAAATATGAAGGTCTCTCCAAACACCATTATATTGGGCGACTTCAACTACCCAAACATAGACTGGGAGCATTACTCTAGCTCCAACACCCTAGCTCAAAGGTTCCTAGAATTTATAAACTCAAATGCTATGGAACAACTTGTTACCACTCCTACAAGAGGGGAAAACATACTGGACCTGATCATCACCAACATGGGGACTCTATGCTCCAGACCAGAAGTGTATCCCTCACTGGTAAGATCAGACCATAAACTAATCTCACTGGATATTCACATCCCGACTCCAACCCCTGCCCAGAAAACCACAGTGAAAAACTTCTCTAAAGCAAATTTCACACTCCTCAAAACCGAGGTGGAATCCTTCAAAGCCCCGGGCCTGTGGAAAATACAGCCCAGACCGCAGAATCCTTTATAAACGCATTCTATGAACACCTTCAGGAATGCATGGATCATGCAATCCCAAATAAAACCAAGACCCAATCCTCCAAAGGCAGATGTCCTGTCTGGTGGACCCCAGCCATAAACAAACTATACAATAGAAGGAGGAAGCTACTACATGATAGAGCAAAATCCCAAAAAGGGAAGGCATCTCTGATCAGTGTTAGCAAAAAACTACGGGCACTCATAAAATCGTCTAAGGCCAGCTTCGAGAAAAAAATTGCACAGGACACTAAGAATAATCATAAGGCTTTCTTTAGTTATGTTAGGAACCTGGGTGGGAATTCCCAGATATGCTCAGAATTAGTCCAAAATGACAAAAAATACACCGAACCCACAGACATTGCCAACATCCTAGCTGACAGGTTCAGCGGAAACGTCTCCCCCCCCCTCCCCACCAAAAGGGCAAATATCTATCCCTGCAGAGTGCTGCCCCCCTGACATCTCAGATGCTCAGGTAAGAGCCGCCCTCTCCAAAGCAAACAACTCAGCATCAATGGGACCAGACAGTGTCCCGGGCTGCGTCCTACATGAACTCCAAGAAGAGCTAAACCCAAACATAAAACTACTGTTCAATCTCAGCCTTACCACAGGATATGTACCCAAAGAGTGGCGTACAGCAACAGTGGTCCCTCTCCACAAAGATGGTGCCCCAACGGATCCTGGAAACTATCGCCCCATAAGCCTGACTAGCTTGGTCTGCAAAGCTATGGAAAGGATCATCATGGACCTCATAAAAAAAGATATTGGGGACCTGCAGACACTGGATCCTACCCAGTTCGGCTTTGTTAAGGGCAGATCCTGCCTCTTAAACCTGGTCAATTTCTTTGAAACATTCACCAAGGCCATTGACGAGGGGAAGGTGGTCCACACAGCCTACCTGGACCTCGGAAAAGCCTTCGATACAATACCCCACTCGGGCATTATAGATAAGCTCACCAGCTTAAATATAAACCCCTATGTCACTAGATGGGTTGCAAACTGGCTCAAGGACAGAACCCACATGGTTAGAATTGCTGGAGCCATGTCAGACTCCAAACCAGTTACAAGTGACGTCCCACAAGGCTCAGTCCTGGGACCTCTCCTGTTCGGTATATATTTCACGGAGGTACAGGCCAACACGGAAGGACTGTGGCTGACCAAGTTCGCAGATGACTGCAAACTGGGCGCTATAATCGAGACTCCAGCTGACACAAGCATCCTCCAAAAGGGCCTCATAGAAACAGACAACTGGTGCCAGAGCCATGGCCTCAACCTAAACGCCAAAAAGTGTATAGTCATCCCCTTTGGCAAAAACAAAGTGCCCACAAATTACCACATAGGTGGTAATCCATTAAGTACAGAAGAAGTAATTAGGGACCTGGGGATCCAAGTTGATAGCAATCTCTCATTTGACAACCACGTGGCCAAAGTGGTTAGAAAAACATTTTATATAGCCCACCTAATCATGAAGGGATTCACATCTAGATCAGGGGAGGTCATCGTGCCTCTTTACTCATCCCTCATCAGGCCCATAATTGAGTACAATGCCCCTTTTGGGATGTACCTTACCAGACACCTGCAGCAACTGGAAAGACCCCAAAAGTACCTCACCAAGAGGATAAATGGGCTCAAACAGATGCCATATGCTGCACGGTTAAAGAAACTCCAGCTCTACTCAGTGGCATACCGCCTGCTCAGAGGCGATCTGTGCCTGATGTATAAAGCCATGTCCAACCCGGAATTAATGGACATGCTGCACCTCAGAAAATCCAAATCCCATCGAGCTACGCGCTTGAGAGACTTGAACCTCAGCACTGAAATAAATAGGACATGCTGGAGGGACAGATTCATAACCCAGAGGCTCCCTTCACTCTGGAATAAAATCCCAGTCCAGGTTAGGCAGAGTCCCTCATTGACTCTCTTCAAGAGGAATCTTGATGAGTGGATAGGGGATCGTAGGTTTACCCTGGGTATAACTTCTGTGTCACTGTTAGACAGAGGCACAGTATACTAACCTCGAAAAAGGGCATAGCAAAATTAATTTAAAATGGGTGACGAAAGCCAAACACACTCTGGCTAGGCTTATAAATGCCCTAGGGCAGATAGCCTAGTATGAACCTATGAACCTATGAACCTATAAGAGCAATATTTAAAATATGTCCCTATTTTTGGGCAATTGTCCCCCATTTTGACAGGCTTTGTCCAGATTTTTTGAACTAAGAGGTTGAGAGGTATGTTGCCATCCCACTCAACTCTATACCACTTTCTCAACCTTTTCCAACAGTCATGCCTGACTGTCACAAATCTTCCCTTATGAATCCGTCTCTTCTTGCCTGGATGTTTTTATTTCCTCTTGTATTCTTCCTGTTCCTCTGCCATATCTTCTTTACCAAACTGTCTTCTGCTTTCCTGCACATGCGAAGGGACCTTCTTTGCAATCGGGGTCCCTTTGGTTTCCACTCTGAGGCCACTTTGGTTTCTGCTCCGATATCATCATTCTTCATCTGCAGTGCGCATCCCACTACCATGTTAAGACATGTGACCTACCCTCACCTCCCATGGTTCTGTGTTACACAGAAGCAGTGGTTGTATCACTGTTTTATGCACCTTATTTTTAATCTTCTTTGGCATTTTTCTGTCACAAACTGCCTCTTTCTCTCTGTGATAGTTCACTACAACACCTCTGATTCTAGCTTTGACCTCCTCATTCAGACTTCCCTTCTCTTCAATCATACCTTTAAGACACTTTAAGCTGCTAAACTGTTCCAGTATGTTCCCTCATACTTAAACTTCATTTTCTTCTGTATTCCCCCCATTTAAAGCAATGACTGCTGTCTTGTCCACACCCGGGTTCATTCACATGCCTTCAGTTTGGCTTGCAAGTCCCATAACATTTGTTGAAGTCCATGTTCAGAGTGTGTTAGTACTGTCTTGTCATCTTCACACAATAGCTTTGCCAATTTCTTCCCACAAAAATGTTTGTTAATGTGGTCCATCACTACTATGAGCAGGAGTGAGCTCACAGCTGAACTGTGATGCACCCCTCACTGTCAATGGGAGACTCTCTTTAAGTCTGACCACTCTTCATAGTGGTGTCACTGGGTCCATGAACACAGTCTGCACTAATTTTACCATTGTTACTAGGACTTTATCTCAAGACTGCACAATTCAGCTTTCTTGGAATTATCTCATATGCTTCCTACAAGTCTATGAATCTCCAGTTGGACTCCAGCTTCTTCTCCAGTCTCTGTCTCAGTGCAAACTTCAGATTTGTATTGACACATTCTGAGTTAAATCTGAATTGCTCATCTCTCATCTTACTTTCTTCAACTTTTCACATTTATTTTTCATCATATGCTCTTCACCGTTTCCATGCATTGCAATGTAAGTTTGATACCTCTGTACTGCCCACAGTTGTGAATGTCCCCTTTTCTTGATGTACTCTGGAAATAGGATGCATATTCTCAAATAATCTGGGCATGCCTTTCTTTCCATACTGTAATCAATGCCATCAAAATCCATTTCTCCTGTGCTATTTCCTTATAATATTTGCTGATTCCTTATGATATTTGCTGATTCCTTATGATATTTGCTGATTCATTATATTTGTTGATTTCCTTATGATAGTTGCTGATTTTCTTGACTTCATTTTACTTAGTACTCTTTGCACTTCTAGTGTAGGTTCTTCTTTGTCTTTCATTGTAGGCTGTGCATGGGACAGTGCAACTTCTGTGGGGGTTTTCTTCATGCAGACGTTGCTTAAAATACTCCTTCCATCTGCCTCTAATTTCTTCTGGACTGGTAAGCAGATTGTTGTTAACACCCCTTATGAATAGCATCTGATGACTATTTTCTTTACATTTCTGTCGATGCCATCCAGCCAGATTGAACTTATATGTGCCATCTGCTGAGTCACATTTTAGAGGCTGGTATAGTTTCTTTGGTGTCTTGTTGTTTGCCATTGTAACTGCTGTCTTAGCCTCTATGTCAGTTAACCAGATCTCCTTAGACTGGTCTATCTTTTCTTATCAACCACTTATTTCTTTTGAGAACTTCCCAGAATTCTGCATTCCACTGGAAGCTTTCTTAAGCTGCCTTATTTCCATAACTGTCTCAGTAACGTATATGTTCTGTCATCTTTACAGATGCTGTTTTTGAGGGGTGCTACAATTCTTCTTTAGCTCTTCCCATTTCTTCTTATTTTTGAGGTACTATAACCCTTTGAGGTACTACCGGTATAACCCCTTGTATTCTCTCAAGCTCCTGTGTTTTCACTCAAGTAAATTTTCAAGTGTTCAACCTGTCTCTGTTGACCTTAAAGCATTCTCAACCAGCTGCTTGAAACTGTTTGTGGTCAGCAGTTATTTACTGGGGGGGTGTTTTGAATTCTCTAATTTTACCCCAATGACATTCACTTATAAGCAGGAAATTTGCCTGAGTTGCATGCTGACAACTCTTGCATGTTATTACAGGGTTGTCTGTCCTGGTGAACCACGTGCTGGTGATCTCTCTGTGGTTATTTGCCATAAAGATTTGTAGAATGACCATTCTTTTATTCCTTTTGTCCTGTCCATTACAATCCAGGCAATCATCATATCCTGTTCTCATTCTCCCAGTATGAGCATTCAGGTCTTCCATTATCGCTACCATGAGTGATTCAGCATGCAATGTATTAATGTTTGGATCACTGGAAAGGAAAAAAGAATATCTTAAAAGACTCATGTCAAGGACATACCCAAGCACATGTAAGAGCCTGGAAGCAGGGATCCAAAGGATGGAGCAGGCAAGGAGCAGTCTGAGCATAGGCAACTGCCAAAGAGCACAATGTTCAGTTTGTAGGGAAGGAGTTCGTGCTGGATGGCAGAAACTGGGAAAGCAGGGAAGAGTGGGAAAAAGCAACAAGGAAAATGTGTTTAATTACATGGGACATTGGAGAGCTCATCAAATCCTAAAAGAAGAAGAATACAGGAAATTCTGTTATAAAAAACAAGACTGAAAATTGGAGATGGTGAAAGGATACTGTAACTATCCAAAGGGAGAAATAGACAATAAAGTCGGGGGCAGACTGGCAGGAAGGGAATAGTAATTATATTCTGTAGATAATTGAGAAAGTGATTAAAAGTGGGATAAGTAGATGGATCCACATGCAGGGAAAGGTGGATGGTGCTCACTGGAAAACAGGATCTGGAAAAAACAGTGAAGAAGGATTCTACACAAACATTTTTGCTGATTGGGCAGAGACAGGAAGAGATGGAACAGAGATAAAGGGAAAACTACAATGTCACCACAGAACTGGAAAATACAGGTTGTATGGAAGGTGTGACTATAACATAAAGATGAGGTAAGAACTAACCCAATCAATGAAAGAAGGAGGGTGGCTGGACAATATGAAGGGAAAGGTATCCAACCTAATGTGAATACACCTTCACAAGAAACATTTTGGAACAGGCGAGAAGGCTAGACAGGTACTTATGGAAGGAAAACCTAATTGAAATCATTGAAGACATCAAAATTCAAGAGAGATACATACCAGTCCATGCAGCAGTGATACTTAATGAAAGTATGCAGGAGCAGAAAATAATGTGATGGGGTGGATGCGAGCTAATTGTGAATGGGAGGAGACAGTGGGCAAAGACGTTGCAAGAAATAGTAAAGAACAATAATAAGGCCATAACAAATACAGGGATAAATGGGAAGAGTACAGGTTCTTTTTATTTTTGAATTTCAAATTACATTGTATGAGGATATTATATTTTAGTTACATTTTTATGTTAAATTATTGTTTTCTTATATCTTTATTTGTTGTCATGGAGTTTTCATGGATTTCTTCAAAAGATAAATGTGTGTACATATTTTACGAGGTTGTTTTATTATTTACTCAGTTTTATTTTGAATGGGTCAGTGTTTAATTTTGTGTTGAAGCAGCTGGTATTAGGAGTATTTATTTTTTGCTTATTTATTTATTTTTTGTTTAAGTATATGTATATTTGTTCTACTCTATGGGTAGGTATAGTTGTAAGCAATGTATAAATGCAAAGTGTATATTGTCTGAAGGATGTTGTGCATTTTTTGCATTTGTTTATTTTTGTGTTTTGTGTGATGTAGTTTATGAATGTGTTTGTATTTATTTTCTAGGGA
Organism: Protopterus annectens; assembly: GCF_019279795.1. Taxonomy (NCBI): domain Eukaryota; kingdom Metazoa; phylum Chordata; order Ceratodontiformes; family Protopteridae; genus Protopterus; species Protopterus annectens. Next base: position 1,581,805,276 of record NC_056726.1, on the reverse strand, counting down.
TGTATATGAGTGTGTGTTTAGTTTAGTATTGTTGGTATTGTGTTATGCATATTGGCTTATGCTATATTTGTGTATGAGTGTTCTGTATTTTTTGGTAGATTTTGATTAGTTGTTTATATTGTTTTATGTATATCTGAATTGCTTTGTTCATGGGTGTTTTGTATATTGTGGTTAATGTGTATTTCATGTTGTGGTTAGACCTTCCATATTATAATTGGTTTTATAAATATTTCACCTTGGGAAGGTATGCTTTGTGACACTTTTTGTATTGTGGATGGGTTGATTATATTGTCTTAAGAGAAAAAGAGTGTTTAGGGTACATTTATTTTATTTGTGTTAATGGAACATGCTCTATTTGCAATGGAATAGTCAAAAACAAATAGCACAGTGCATTATGCAAAACAGAGCAGTATGAGGCAACACACGGAGAAGAGGTGAATTAGATACATGTAGCATGAGTGTACCACTGCAGAAATAGTGCTGTATGCATCATGTGCTGCCACATAATAAAATGCAAATGAGTGTCAACACATCAATGAGAGCATGTGCAAATGATGAAATCACACAAGGAAGTACAGTTCAGTAACATATAAAATTATTCTGAACACCATCATTTTTTGGTCTACAGGAAAATCACCTGAGTGAAGTTGCTAGGAGAAGTAGCTGCAGTAGATGGAAAGCATGTGTTAGTGGTCACTTTGGGATCAACTTTCTGGGATGTTATGCATTACTGCCCTCGCATCAAAGGAGAGTCTATAAGTGACTGACATACCATCACTTCTATGTCCAGGACTTTGTCAGACACTACTGTACTATATCATACGACAGTGCACTTGCATGCTCTGTAGGCTGACCTCACGTACAGTGATGAAGTTGTGTTTTGTGATTCACCATGCATATGATGCATATTTTCATCTGCATATTCTGATTAACCATGCGTGCAATACTTCGTGCATGAAATGCTGTTGTATTTGACCAATAGTGCATGCTGAATCAGATTCAAGGTATTTGTGATGCAGTCAGCATCAGGATGAAATCTGCAACATTAATCTTTTCAAATTAAATGAGAAGTGAGATTCTAAAGTGTTTCCAGTTTAAATCCATGTGCATCTGCATGACATAAAACTATGTGCCGGAAAATTAAATTAAAATAATCTCTATGAAATCAGCATAGATAATGTAAGAATAAACGTGTTTTTTTTATCTTTTCTTTTTCTAAAAACAAAAGTGCACATTGCTTGTGATAAATGTCATACAGAATGTGGCAATCAGCTTATCCACATGATGAATAGAGAAGGGCAGATCTCCGTTATCTAATAAACCACTCTTTTGTTTCTTTTTCTGCATAGCGGTATCATTTATTAACATCACTGTGAATGAATGGGGCTTCAGCCTACAGTAATGCAATTTTCAGCATCAGAGTTGGTTCTACTAATTATGAAGTCTCTAGCACTGTCTTTTGCAATAAGCATTTGGACAGTCACATTAAAAAGGTAACCTAAGCTGCAAGTCCACAGCAGCCAACTATATAAGACTTTGTTCTGAAAGTACTGAAAGTCAAGCACATTGTAGAGATATACATTAATACAAGACATCCAGCTGACCCTTGGCCCTTTATTATTTTGTAGAATAATAAATAATAGGTCAGTTATCTGTTATACGCAGTGAGCAGATTCTGCCACATAATACATTTTGAGGAACACAAGAATCTCTTTATTAAAGGATCGTTACAGTTCAATGAAAGGCGTTCTTACTTTACTATATTTATCCAGATACCTCAGATGTCATCAGAGCTTGTTTTTAATGATGCCCACTGAGAATGCCCCTAAAAGGGAAGACCTTCATGCATTATTCATTCAGATCAAATATGAGTGCCACTAACTGAGTTCCATGAGTTTTCTGCATGTGAATTACTGTTTCTATATAAGGAGGCACAAATCTAAAAGAAAGCTGCAACACTAGACCAATAGAAGCAGGTGAAACCATAACTAAGCAACTTTACTTTCTTATATTAAATTTACATCTCAGTGAACAGTTTGCTATTCTGTGCTCATAGCTAAAACAATATTTTCCAAACTTTGAAAATAAAATGTTTATAAAGCTATATGAACAAATCTGGTAGTCAGGTGTGCATGAGAATGTAAGTAAGCTATCTAAGGTGTGCATACAGATTACATTGCAAGCTGTAACGATTTGCATGTTATCTCAGTTTCAAACAGAAAACATATAATACAAAAGAAACATTTCAGATCTAAGCTGAAGAACTCTTCCAATAATATTAAAAATTATACACACCACCCTAGTTTTAAGATATTAACTTAATAGCTATCTACTACATTCAGCTGTATATGTATGTGGAATAGTATGAAAACCTTACTAAGCCATACAGTCTATTACATTATTATTACATTATCCTCATATATATATATATATATATATATATATATATATATATATATATATATATATACAGCCTGTATAACCAATGCTTCCTGATAATGCCTCAAACCTGTTATTGCTTATTAACTGTCAGCCTGATTTTTGTCTGCACTAGAGTAATGACATATTCTCCAAGAAATTAAAGAGGTACTCAGTACTAGATTTGTTTATTTAATACTGATGTACACATTAAGGTCATTACAGTAAACAACATAGTCATTATTTTATGATATTGTACTGCATTGCTAATCTCTGGTGTGATGTACAGTTAGATTTACAACTTCTCTTTTACTTTCGTTTATGCACCAAGGCTGTTTGTTATGTACATCCTAATTCCCACATAGGGAATAGTGTTAATACAGTCTGGGGTGCCTTCTGTGTGAAGTGTACATGTCCTTCTTGTGTTTGCATGGGTTTCCTCCGAGTGCTCCGGTTTGTTCCCTCATTGCAAAAACATGCATTAAGTGGACTGGACACTCTAAATTGGCCATATGTATGAGTCTGCATGTGAGTGTGTAGTATGAAAGAACAGCTACAGCAGGGCTAGCCACCTGGCATTGTGAGCTTTGGCTCTGGATGATTGTCACTGTTAAACTGACACCCTAAGCTCATCTGCAAAATGGGAAAAGGGGTTGTGGATGAATGGATGCATGGATGTAAACAGCAACACTAAAATGTATGTTCTTATAAAATATGGGTGCTTTTACAACCAACTAATATGTTATAGAACTTATCTGCAACAATTCAGCAACAAAATATATTTCTTTTTACAGCTTGCTTGGAGTTTTTTCACTCATGACTATTGAAAATGGGGTACGTTTATCAAGCTGTATGTTTCTAGAAAACAGACGTAAAAATCAATAAAAGTATTTATTTAACCTTTGTTGACCAGATTAGTCCTACTAGGCTAGTAGCCTCTTTTCAGTTGGGAGTCCTGAGGTGCTATTTGCACTACTAAGGGAAATTTTACATGGATATCTGGGTAAAAATAATACTTAAATAAGCATTGTTATAAGGTCCTAAAAGTAACACTGTTTCAAATACTACACAGAAATGTAGCAATAAATCAAGTAAGATCCTGTCTCCTCACAGTGCTATAGATGGATATAGAGATTTTCTGTAAGATACATCATGACATATGATTGGAGACACCACCTCCACAAAGAGTCTGCTCACCAGTGAAGTTCCTCATGACTTTGTGCTGGGTCTGCTACACTTTGGCCTCTCCTGATCAGAAGTCAAGGCCAATGTCAAGGGCTTTTGGCTTACTAAGTTTCTAGATGATTGCATGTTAGGGGCAATCACAGAAACTCCCACAAGATACTAACATCTTACAGGAAGGTCTAACGAAGGCAAATCATCACTATCGTCATCATCAACTCCTTTTGTCTCATTTTTTACACGGGGATGAGGTGTCGAGTCAAATGTCATCATCTCCTCTCTATTCAGTGTCACTCTCATGCCTTCTTCAACATTCATGCCCGACAGTCACAGGTCTTCTCTCACACAATCCATTCATCTCTTTGCTGGATGCCTTTCTTTCCTCTTACCTTCTTGGCGTCTGTCCCAAATCTTCTTCACTAGATTGTCTTCTGCTTTTCTGTACATGTGCCTGAACCACCATAATCTGCTCTGTTTTACTTTTTTTGCAATTGGAGCTACTTTGGCTTCTTATGTCAGTATTTCTTTATCTGTCTCACGGTGTGCATCCTACCACCAGTATCAGGCACTACATCTCCATCACCTCTATCTTTCTCAACTGCTCTGCCTTTACTGCCCAGGTTTCTTTATCATGCAGTAGTATTGGTCACACCACTGTCTTGTACACCTGACACTCTAGTCCAGTTGGCTGCAGTCCCTCTTATTCTAGCTTTGACCTCCTCATTCTGACTTCCATTCTCCTCAACCACCCCTCCAAGCTGTTAACCTGCTCCCCTATTTTCTCCTTCTGTCTCAATTCTCAGCTTCTTCTGAACTCCACCATTTGCTAACATTACAACTGTCTTATCTCTACTCAGTTTCATCCCATGTCCCTTCAAGTTTTGCATTTCATTCCTCTATCCTTTAATGAAGTTCTTGCTCAGAGTCTGCCTGTAATGCCAGATCATCTCCATATGGCAACTTTGTTGATCTGTCCCTCCAACCTGTTTGCAAATGTAATCCATCACCAGTATGAACAGCAGTGGGCTCAGAGCTGAACCTTGATGCACACCCACTCCCACTGGGAACTCCACTGTGAAGCTGAATATTGTTGTACTTGAGACATTGGGTCCTTGCACATGGCTTGCACCAATCCTACCAATGTTTCTGGGACTTGAACCACAACAGGACTGCCCAAGTCAGCTTTCTTGGGATCTTGTCATATGCTTTCTCTAAGTGTAGGAATGCCTAGTCGGACTCTTTTGTAAAACAGAAATGGAAACAGTTGCACATCTGGGTGTGATACACTAATGGCAGTAGGACTGTTTACTGAAAGGCATAATAATGTGGCAAGACTGTTGCATTGAGGATTGTGCAAACATTATAATATTGAAGTAGATGAAAAGCATTGGAACATGAGCCAAAAAGCATTATAAAAAATTATGATGTTTATATCAGATGGGAACACCCACTACCAACAGTTCATAAAATAGATGCAAAAAAAAAAACAGATATAGTAGTCCAAGAAAAGAAGATAAAAGTAGCATTGATCATTGGAATTGCTACACCCAGTGACAACAGTGTCTTACATACAAAGAGACACAAAGTCATAAAATCCCAAGATTTACAGGCCGAAACAAGAGAAATGTGAAAGAAGGATACCCAGACAGAAATTGGTCTTACGAAAAAAAAAATGTACAATTGTACTTAGATATGTTACCAATACATGTAACTCCATATGATTTGTAGGAGACAATTCTGGGCACATTGCAGTCCTGCAAAGACCACTTCTGGTGAGTCTATATTACATGATCGAAGTTTCAAAACTTCGAATCTGATATGGATGACACAATATGATCAAAGTTTTGAAACTTCGAAAATGTAATAAAACACAACAACCTACAAAAACAAACCATTTAAATGCTCTGAGCAGGGGGGCAAGCCCTCCTGCAGCCCCACATTCCCCACTACTTAAATATATCAACTCCGAGATCACACTACAGTGCAGAAATGGGAAATGTTCCCTTCCCATGCTGTATGGAGATCTCCGTTTAAAGATTTGAAGTTTCAAAACTCCGATCATATGGTGTCAACCATATCAGATTCGAAGTTTTGAAACTTCGATCTTATGATATAGACCTCTTCTGGCTAACATCAAAGATTGATACAATACTAGTTTTATGAACTTTAATCATACTTCAACTTAGGAATGGGGTCCAGTCCCATCATGATATTAGAAACCCAAAAGACTTGGTGAAGTTAAGGAAAGGAGCATGCTGCTTTCCCTCACTTCATATTCTTTAGTGCTGTTCTTACTTCTTCTATGGTGGGTTCCTCCTGTTCTCACATCTTATGCTGTGTCTCAGACAGTACAGATTCTGTGGGGTTTTCTTCATTCAGAAGCTACTGGAAGTGCCCTTTCATCTGCCTTTGATGTCCTGTGGACTAGTGAAAAGGTTGTTGCTGGCATCTCTTATGAAGCATGTCTGATTATTTTCTATGTCTTTGTGTCTTTATAGGTTCATCATCTCATAGGAGGTTACTTCGCTAGTGGCCCTAGAGCCCTTGCAAACCACGCCAAGTTATACCCAAGTTACGCTTAGCCATGTTATAACTGAGTTACCCTAAATGAGCATGATTAGCTGGCTGCTATTTGCATTGTGAGTCTATGATCAGCACCGAATACCCCTGTCCATGAGGGGTATTGGAACCACCCTGAGGTGAATTTGTGGTCTCCCATCCATTTGTGCAGGTTGCACTTAAATAGGGTCAATGAGGAGCTCTGCTTTATTTATTTATTTTATTTAACATTTGTTTACTGGAAAAGTCCGACTTGGAACAAAGCCAATTTTCAGCTGCGGCCCGGGGAGAAATACTCCAGATGTATGTCTTTGTAACGTGGGAGGAAACCGGAGCACCCGGAAGAAACCCAAATGGATGTAGGGAGAACATGCAGACTCCATACAGAAGGCACCCTAGCTGAGAATCGAACAGGAGAATATCTTGCTGTGAGGCGACAATGCAACCGCTGCACCACTGTGCCGTTTATGTGAATTGGGAGTCTATTCCAGAGGTTCAGCAGTCTTTGGCAGTCTCTGCGAAATATATCTGTCTCTCCAGCATGTTCTGTTAATGTCACAGGCTGGTTTTAGATCCCTGGAGTGAGTGTCTCTTGTCCTATTTGATTTGCAGATGTGCAGCATTTCCATTAGGGCGGGGCCTGAGACTGCTTAGTAGGTCAGGCACAGGTCACCTCTCAGCAGCCTATAAGATTTTACTTATTTTATTTATTTATTTACAGTTTGTTTACTGGGATAGTCCATTGGGCCGAGAAGAGCCCATTTTCAATGGAGGCCCAGGGAGAAAAGCTCCTTATACAGTATAGAATTGAAAAAATTAACATATGTTCACAAGTTATTACACAGTTTAAGAAATTACAGTATGCAATGAAAGTAAAACAAAAACATATATATATATATATATATATATATATAAAACAAAAAAATGGTTAAATGGAAGGTCATCAGAGCCAAGGAGAAGGGAAGTGGAATCCCAAAAGTAAAGCCTTTACATGCCTAGCCCATGCCCTGGATCATGCCGCCCAACATTAGTTCCCAGTGCCTCTATCAGGTAGAGCCACTAGAGTGATCCCCATGGTGAACTTTCTACTACCCATCCACTCATCAAGATTACTCTTGAAGAGGGACGGCAAGTTGCTCTGCTTGACATGTATGAGAAGTCTATTCCAGAGCATGGGCAGTCTCTAGGTGAAGAACCTGTCCCTCCAGCATGTTATGTTAATTGTGGTAATGAGTTTGAGGTCTCTGGAGCGTGTGGTGTGGAGGGATTGGGATTTCTTTAGATGTAGCATTTCTAACAGAGCTGGGTCAGACATAGCTTTGTAAGTCAAGCAGAGATTGCCTCTAAGTAGGGGATATGAGACAGAGAATAGCTAGAGTATTTTGAGTCTGTGCATGTAGGACATGTGTTTAACACCTATAATCCTCTTTGTGAGGTACTTCTGTGGCCTCTCCAGCTGTTGCAGGTATTTAGTGAGGTATATACCAAATGGGGCATTGTCTAATTGATTAATGATTGGTCTAATGAGGGAAGAGTAGAGAGAGACGATGACCTCTTTCTTCCTGGATGCAAAACCCTTGGTAATGAGATATGCCACATAGAAGGACTTTCTGACCACAGTGACAATGTGGTGGTTGAAGGAGAGGTTGCTGTCAACCTGCGTCCCCAGATGTCGTATAATGGCTTCTATGTTCAGTGGGCTTCCATCGATGTGGTAATTAGTGGGAAATGAGGGTAATCACTAGTTATGTAATGTTGGGTGAAGCTCAGTTGAAAAAAGCTAATTATTAAAAATGAGGCAAAGAAAAATGAAAAATACACTAGAAAGAAACCCTAATAGCGTTAGGGCTGCTACTTAGTTGAGCTAGTTACAGGGAGTGTATGTATACTGCCACCTGGTGGCAAAAAGTATGAAAGATAATTACACCTGCAAAAAATGGCAAGGGAGTAAACAAAAAAGATACTATACACAATCCCCCCTTCTGGTATCATCGTTTGTCTGTGCCAGCCCCTTCTGCAATATGTTAACATTGTTGGGGAACTCGATGATTGTGCCCAGTTTGCAATCATCAACGAGCTTGGTAAGCCATGGCTGTCTATTTTAGCCTGGACTTCTAAGAAATACATTCGAAACAAAACAGGGCCCAACACAGATCCTTGTGGTATGCCATTGGTGACTGACCTGCAGGTAGAGGTGGAGTCCTCAACTTTGACAGTGCATGTTTTGTCAGTCAGCCATTTGTCTACCCATCTGGTGATGTACGGGTTAATACCCAACTGGGAGAATTTCTTGATGATACCAGAAGGGGGGTTTGTGTCAAAGGCCTTGGCTAGGTCAAAATAGGCGGTATGCACTGTCTTACCCTCATCTAGAGTTCTGGTGGCACTCTCAAAGAAGTCTACTGGGTTTAATAAGCATAATCTACCCTTAACAAAGCCAAACTGGGTTAGTTTGAGAGTTTGAAACTCGCCTATGTCCTTGTTGATTAGGTCCATGATTATTGTTTACATGGCCTTACAAATGAGGCTGGTTAGACTTATGGGTCTATAGTTCCCAGGGTCGATTGATTGGCCCCCTTTGTGCAAGGGGATTACTGTTGCTGTTCTCCACTCGAATGGAACATAGCCAGTTCACAAACTATGGTTAAAGACAGTGCCAATTGGTTCCCCTAGGTCTTGTTTTAGCTCACTACGTAAGCAGCCTGGGATGTTATCTGATTCCATTGAGGCCATGTCTTTGGCCTTGGAGAGCACAGATATGACCTGCTCTCTAGAACTACTAGGCACAGTACTAGTGTCAGGAATGGTTTGGAGTATGGCTGGTGGGGACAGGGGTCGAGGTTTGCACCAAATCTCTCAGCCAGCAGGTTGTCATTTCATCAGGCACAGTATGAGTAATGCCATCCACCACTAGTTCAGCAAATAGCTGGGCATTCCCTTTTAGATTTCTGACATACTGTAGCTAAATAATACCTTATGGTTAGCCTTTGCTAGGGATGCTATTTTGGTGTCGTAATTTGCTTTAGAGGACTTTACAAGAAATCTGATTTGCTTATTCAGGCTTTGGAGGGAATTCTTCCTCTGCTGAGTCAGTTGTCTCTTGTTCCTGGACATCAGTTTCCTCCTCCTGTTATATAGCCTATTTATGCTTGAGGACCACCAAGGTAGCTTGTTTTTTTTGGGGGGAGGAGGACCTGATTTTGATCTGGCCTGGTACAGCTGAGTCTATAAAGTTGTTTAAGTGTTTATACAGAGTATTTGTATACATCTCTGCATAGGAGTCTTTGTTGACTCTGTTTACCAGAGGTCTGAAAATGTTTATACCATCAGTTAGTTGGCTGTAATTAGCTTTGGAAAAGTTTTTTAGTTTTATTGCTCTTGTGCGGATGTCAGGTCTGAAAGTGACTTTGAACGAGACTGATTTATGGTGTGACCTTACCAGGGAGTGATCCCCTCATGTTGGTGAGTACTAAGTCAAGGATATTTGAGCCCCTTGTGGGTGTGCAGACTATCTGTTCCAGGGCATTTGTACTGACAAAGTCAAGTAACCTCTGGGCAATCATATTTGTGCTTGTGTATGCCACCCAACTGATGGACGAATAGTTGAAGTCTCCCATGACCAAGGTGTTTGGCTGTATGTTGAGGGAATCCAGTAGGTCCAGGTAGGTGGTATGTTTCTCTTGGTTCATGGTGGAGGACATATAGCTTACAATGATGTGGTAGGGTATTTTGCATATGGTTAGTTGGACCTGGAGTAGCTCAAGAGAGTCATACTGTTTAGCCAGTCTGGGGGTGTAGTTCATTTTAATGAAGATGGATACACCTCCACCTTTGGTTCTTTCACGCTTGTTTTGAGGTCTGAACATGTGGAAGGCATTGTAGCCTTCCATAGCCGGGGTGCTCTCAGCAGCCTTGAACCATGTCTCAGTAATTGCACAAATGTCAACATCTTCCAGGGTGACGAGTGCTTCCAGGGAGTGGAGTTTCTTGTCTAAGCTCGTAGCATTAAGCAGCATAACCTTAAGTTTGTCTTGAGTAGAAATTTTTTACTTCAGAATTTTGTTGCCTTAACATTGCCTAAAAAAAGGCACTATGGGGGAGGCAAGAGTCTTTGCCAGTATCAAAAAACCTAGAGGGATAGGTGCAGACCATCTCTGGCAAAGCAGCGTGGTCTGTCAACCATGGCCCCCCAGGCTGACATGTACTGGATCTGCTAGACTGATACCAGAAGCTAAGCCAATTGTTGAAGACTTTCATTTTTTGTTTATACTGTGACATCAGCCTGGGTGAGGGTATAATGCTGGTTAGGACTAGGGTCATACCAGCCTGGGACATACAGTCGGAGAGTTCAGTCATGTCTATCTTCATATAGTCCAGAAAGGGATGTGTCAAGTCATTCACCCAACATGGACTATGACAGAGTCATAACAGTACTTGTTGAGTGACTTGAGTGCATGCAAGATTTGACAGATCCTGGCACCTGACAGGCAGCTGACTGTAACCTTCTCCTTGTCCAGTCTGGTGCGGGAGACATCTACGTGACTCACTATCGAGTCCCTATGACCAAGACATTTGGTTCTGAGGCATTTTTCCTTAGGGTCTTATTTGCTGAGGCACTGGTATATGTGCCATTATGTGTATTGATTTCTATACTTTTTGCAGTGTGTTTCCAGTCATTTGTGTCAATACAGGGCACTGCTAGCCCCTGTGAGGCTTAAATACAGGCAAAATTAAACACTTTTAAGCTACTCAACCAGTAGGAAAGCACACGATGAACCTTCTGCCAGCAATCCCCAACTTAAACAAGGCTGGATCTGCACTCTTCTGCTAGAAGGATGCAGGGGAAGCTTATCTTAATTTAAGATGGCTGGTTTAATACTCAAGTGTAACAGGAACAGGCTAGATTCAGCAGATCTGAACCTAATCTACGCTATCTAAAGCACAGTTGAAAAACAAGTGAAGCAAATAATGCAGTTTCACACAGTAAAAAAGAAGAAATAATGCAGTAATCAGACACAATGTAGTTTAAACAATGCAATAGAAACACAAGATTACTTATTTTCTTGATGTCTGTCTTGTATACCTTTTATTAAAGCAGAATCACTCTGGACCTCTGGCAAAAGACACCAAATGCCGAACAGCTCCATTTAATTGAAGCCTTGGAACCTGATATAGTTTCTTTGCACCATCTACTGACTTACTTTCTAGTAGCTGGTAGAGTGTATCTGTTGCCCTGTTCATTGCTATTGCAACTCCTTTCTTAGCTTCTTTGATACCCAACCAGTATTCCTTCCTAGCCTGGTCCATCTTTTCTATTTCCAATTTTTCCTGCACTTTTTTTTCTTTTGATGACTTTCTGGACTTCTGCATTCCACCAGCAGCTTTTCTTCTGTACCATATTTCCATACCTGGCTTGGCCATATACATGTTCTGTAGTCCTCACATCTGCTGCTTTGGGGCACTGCCATTCTTCTACAACTCCACATATGTCCTCTTGTTATTGAACTGGTAGAGCCCTGAGTACTTCCTTGAACTCTTGTTTTCTCTCTAGTCAGCTACCAGCTCTTCAGCCTGGTATCTGTTGACCTTAAAGCCTTCTCTGACTAGTGTTTGCAACTGTTAGAGGTAATCAGTGGATTAAGCTGTGGGCCAGCTGTTTCACTTGCGATGATTTTGCAATCACTGATTCTACCCCAGTGCCCTTACCTTACTAGGAAGAAGCCTACCTGAGTTGCATGTTGGCCACTCCTATATGTGATCTTGTGACTGTCTCTCTTTTTGAACCATGTGTCAGTTACTATCAAGCCATTTGCCAGACAGAAGACTAGAATGGCCTCTCTTCTTTATTCCTGTTGCCTCACTCATGTGGACCGAGGCAGTCCTCATATCCTGTTGTGTTTGTCCCGATATGTGTATTCAAGTTACACATTATTAACACCAATTCATGTCATCCTGCTTTATCTAGTAGGTCCTGCAACTGCTGTCTGAATGCACTCTTTTCCTCACTATCACAACCCTACTGTGGGTTATAGGCTGAGATTATGAATACTGCACTAATAGTAAGCCGATGTCTGCTTGAATTGTGTCTGCCACTAATTCTAATGACATCCCTCACTGTCCTCCTCCTGAGTAGTAGACTCTGGATCCAAAGCCAAGTGGCTTTGCTGCACTGCTCTTCATCTTGTCTCCTGGATACATAGGATGTCCAACCTCCTTGATACCATCATGTCATCCACTTCCAAGCTGCAGCCTGTCAGTGAACTTACACTCAGTGTAGCAATTTTTAGTTCATATTTAGTAATTTAATTGGTTTTATGTCCAGCTTTCGCTAAACAGATCTATCCCAGGTAACCCACACTATGCAACTGAACACTGGCCGGCCAGTAGCTTACTGATGCAGGACTCCTGGGCTTTATGGCAGGCACACACTGGCCAACAGGGGCACATATACTCCTCCTGCCGTTAGCATGGGTCCTTGGCATAGGTTGGGTCCCCAGCCCACTTATTACCAGCTAATACCCATGCCCATTTAGCAACATTAGACAACACGACTGAATCACCTAGAGCCATATTTTACACAGTCAAGTGGCTAGCCCTGGTATGGCACTCAGTCTGTGATTTGCGTTCTCCTGTCATGAGGATACTGCACACCACAGTAGATGCCTAAAGCGGTTGGTTTATACAATTCTTCCCCCTATAGGGTACCATGTAGAGTCTGTGCTGCAGCCTACAACTCCATTCTTTTTTGTGAATTTGAGATGGAAACACCAACATAAGATATACACGGAAAATTTTAGATGTGATAAATAAAAATTCAATGGACCAGATTATTACTAGCACAACTAGAGGATAAAATATTCCTGACAAGCTACTTACAAATGTAGCATCATGTACAACTTCCCAAATAACTCCTCTGTTTAAGTCAGACCATAAGCTAATAACCTTTTCCCCTCAAACTATCTAACCCCCCCCCCCCGACACCAATTTATCAGAATTCAAAGACTTCAAATACAGAAATCTCCCCAAATTCTATGATGAAGTCTCGAAATGTACTTATAACAACATCATCTCAAATATTGCCTCAGCAGATAGAAGGTTTTATACCCAGTAATTTAATGCAGCTGCAGCTGCCAACATTTTAAAAAATAGACACAACAATGTATGTCAAGTGAAGTCTTCTGGACTGAAAGTGCTCTTACAGGGAACATGCTCAGCTCTCAATGTCTTAATTAAAAAATCAGGGACAAAGCCGAAAAATAATGGGAGACAAAGGTCAAAAAGAGCATTTTTTGAAGAATATGAAATCTGGCACTGAAATATCTGCCATTATGTAGCAACTACCATGACCACAGCAGCAAAGAATTTCATGAAGCAGGAGTAGGTTTTGCCATTAGATCTAATTTGATCAGTAAGTTAGCTAGCCTCCCAAAAGGAGTCAATGATCGACTCATGTCTCTGTGGCTCCCCCTCAAAGGAAAGCGCCATGCCACATTCATCAGTGCATATGTCCCCACCATGACAAATCCAGAGGAGATCAAAGACAAGTTATATGAAGACTTGGAGTCCCTCATAGCATCTGTGTCCGAGGCGAACAAGCTCATCATTTTAAGTGACTTCAATGCCAGAGTCAGTGCAGACTACCAGACATAGGAAGGAGTTATTGGGAGGAATGGAATCGGCAAAAACAACAGCAGTGGTCATCTACTTCTCAAGACCTGTGCAGCTCTTGAACTGTTGATCACAAACGCAGTCTTCCCCTTACCTGACCATAGTAAGATGTCCTGGATACACCCATGCAGCAAGCAGTGGCATCTCATTGATTGCATCATAGCAAGGAGAAGGGACTGGCAGAGTGACTAAGGCCATGTGTGGGTCAGACTGCTGGACAGATCACAGACTCATCCTCTCAAAAGTCAACATGCACATCCAGCCCAGGCAGTGCCACAGGGGAAAAAAAAACAATAGCCACTTAAGTGTCAGCAAGTTAGAACAGCACTCTGTGCACCAGAATCTCAGTGAGGACCTTGACAGTAAGCTTGACTAACTCAGTTTTGGCACCAGTGGTGCAGAAGAGGACTGGGCATCTTTTAGGAATGTGGTCTACAATACCACTCTTGCTCACTTGGACCCCAACACACGCAAACACCAACTGGTTCGATGACAATGGTGAAGGCATTCAGAAGCTGCTGGATAAGAATCATGAAGCCTTCATATCCCTCCAGCAAGACACTGCATCCGTCTCCAAGAAAGCAGCCTATAACTCCATCAAAAGCAAGGTGCAAGCAAAGCTCAGATAGATGCAAGATTCCTGGCTCAGCAGAAAGCCAGATGAGATCAAGAAGTACACTGATAGCAACAACTTCAAGCATTTCTATGATGCCCTGAAAACCATCTACAGGCCACAGTCCTCTGCTTCATCACCACTGCTCATTGCTGATGGGTCCACCCTGCTCACTGACAAGAATTACATCCAGAAAAGATGAGGTGAGCACTTCAACAATGTCCTGAACAGACCTTCTTCCATCAATGCTGAAGCCATTTACCACATGATGCAAGTCACCATTAACACCTCCCTGGCAGAACCTCCAAAGGAATCAGAGGTTAAGGAAGCAATTAAGCTTCTCTCCAATGGTAAAGCACCAGGGTCTGACTCCATCAAAGCCAAAATCTACAAGACAGGGGAACCAGTCTTGTTACAGAAGCTCACCGAGCTCTTCCAGACCATGTGGCAACAGGAAGTTATCCCTCAATAGCTTAAGGATGGCTCCATCATCCATCTCTACAAGAGAAAGGGAAACAGGCAGTCTTGTGACAACCACAGAGGAATCTCTCTCCTGGTCATTCCCAGCAAATTCCTTGTCAGAATGCTCCTCAACTGCCTTACTCAACACATGGAAGATGGACACCTGCCAGAGAGTCAGTGCATCTTTAGAGAGTGCCGAGGGAGAGGGGACATGAAATTTGCAGCATGTCAACTACAGGAGAAGTGCCAGCAACAAAACAGGGACCTCAATACAACGTTTGTGGACCTGACCAAAGCCTTTGACACCATTAGTCGTGAAGGGCTATGGCAGATCATGGAGAAGTTTGGCTGCTCAACCCAAGCAAATTCATTAGTATGGTGCGCCATTTCCATAATGGCATGCTAGCTCAAGTATTGGATGATGGAGACTCCTCTGATGCCTTCCTAGTCACCAATGGAGTCAAGCAAGGCTGTATACTGGCATCTATGCTGTTCAGCATGATGTTCTCAGCTATGGTTGGGAGGGTAGCCTAATGGTTAAGATGTTTGCCTTGCAAGCAAGAGGTGCAGGGTTTGAGTCTCACAAGTAAATGGCAAGGCTTAAAATGGCTCGCAAGGGCAGTTAGCTTAGTACTAATCTATGAACCTATGTTGTCAGATGGCTTCTGCAATGATGAAGAAACCCGCATTAAGATCAGATACAGGACTGATGGCAGGCTCTTTAACCTGTGGAGGTTACAGGCCAAGACTAAGGTTGAAGAGGATTTTGTGTGCAATTTCTTGCTCGCAGATGACTGTGCACTCAATGCTGCCACAAAGACCCAGATACAGCAGAGCATGAACTGCTTTTCCACTGCTTGCAGAAACTTCGGCCTCATATTCAGTACCAAGAAGACTGAGGTTTTGCATCACCCCACACTGCAGAAGATGTATGTGGAATGAACTATCACTGCTGAAAGTGAGATACTGAAGCCTGTTGGCAAGTTTACATACCTTGGCACACTCTCCAGATTTGAGAACATTGATGATAAGGCAGATATACGCATCGCCAAAGCAAGCTCCACATTTGGACAGCTGCGGGAGTCAGTCTGGGAGAGGACAGGCATCAAACTATCCACAAGGCTGAAGGTGTACAAGGCAGTCGTACTGCCCATACTACTGTATGCCTGTGAGACATGGTCTGTGTATAAGCGTCATGCCAAAAAGCTGAATCTCTTTCATATGAACTGTTTAGGAAGGCTGCTGAAAATTACCTTGCAGGACAAAGTTCCAGACACAGTTGTGCTTTCTCAATCTGGACTACCAAGTATCTACACTCTGCTGAGGAGAGCTCAAGTCAGGTGGGCAGGCCACCTTGTATGTATGCCAGACACATATCTCTCCAAGAAACTGTTCTATGGTGAACTCGCACGAGGCAAACACACACAAGGTGGGCAGAAAAAAATGCTTCAACGACACGCTGAAAGTCTCTCTGAAGAACTTTGGCATTGATCCAGACTCCTGGGAAACTCTAGCACAAGACCGTCCCACCTGGCGAAGCTGCATTAGCAAAGGCTCTACTACATATGAGCAGAGCAGGACTGCAGAGCCATAGATGAAGCATGAGTTGTGTAAATTCATAGCCAACTCTTTGCCAACCAGCTCAACAGACCATTTGTGCCCAATATGCTCCAGAGCTTTACGAGCTCGCAGTGGACTGATCTGCCACAGCCAGACACACTTTACTTAGTCAACCTCCTCGATGTGATGTCCTTTGTCATCATCGACAATGACGGACGAACAACACCATAGCTCCAAACCTTCCATCCCCAAATTTGGAACACTACCTATCACAATTGCAGTAAAAATAAATCAAAACAAAAATATCACTATTCATAGGTTCATAGGTAGGTACTAGGCTATCGGCCCTAGGGCCCATACAAGCCTAGCCAAAAAATGTACCCTGGCTTTCACCACCCAAGAAAATTATTTTCCTGTGCCCCTGTCGAGCAGAGCCACAGAAGTGATCTCCAGGGTGAATTTCCCATTTCCCATCCAATCATCAAGATTTTTCTTCAAGAGTGCTAATGAGGAGCTCTGTTTGACATAGATAGGTAGTCTGTTCCAGAGTATGGGAAGTCTCTGGGACAGGAATCTATCCCTCCAGCATGTTCTGTTTATTGTGGTGACAAGGTTTAGGTCCCTAGAGCATGTAGCTCGGAGGGATTGAGATTTCTTTAAGTGGAGCATGTCCAACTGCTCTGGGTTTGACATAGCTTTGTATGTTAGGCAGAGATCGCCCCTGAGTAAGCAATATGCGATGGAGTAAAGCTGTAGTTTTTTGAGACAGTCAGCATAGGGCATCTGTTTGAGGCCAGTAATCCTCTTTGCGAGGTATTTCTGTGGTCTTTCCGGTTGTTGTAGATGTCTTGTGAGGTACATAACAAAAGGGGCGTTGTACTCTATAATGGGTCTAATGAGTGATGAGTAGAGGGGAACAATGACCTCTTTTTTTTCTGGATGCGAATCCTTTTGTGATGAGATGAGCCATGTAGAAGGATTTCCTGACCACTGTGGCGATGTGATTATCAAAGGAGAGACTACTGTCCACCTGTGTCCCAAGGTCTCTTATCACATTTTTGGCATTAAGTAGACTACCAGCTATGTGGTAGTTCATGGGTACAGAGTTTTTACCAAAGGGGATGACAATACACTTTTTGGCATTGAGCTTCAGGCCATGGCTTTGACACCAGGTATCTGTCTCAGTGAGGCCCTTTTGTAGTTTGTCCACATCATTAGGAGTTTCGATTATGGCTCCTAGTTTGCAGTCATCTGCAAACTTTGTTAGCCAAAGACCTTCTGTGTTGGCCTGCACTTCAGAGAAGTAGATACCAAACAGGAGAGGACCCAGGACTGAACCCTGTGGTACTCCACTTGTCACTGGTCTGATGTCGGATTTGGAATCCGCTACTTTCACAGTGTGGGTTCTGTCCATGAGCCAGTTGGCAACCCATCTTGTGACATAGGGATTTATACATAGTTTAGTGAGCTTATCTATAATTCCAGAGTGGGGGATGGTGTCGAAAGCCTTGGCAAGATCTAGATAAGCTGTGTGAACCATTTTACCCTTATCTATGGCTTTGTTGACTGCTTCAAAGAAGTCAGTCAGGTTTAGGAGACATGATCTGCCTTTTACAAATCCAAACTGGGTAGAGTCCAGAGTTTGGAGATTACCAATGTCTTTGTTTTTGAGTTCCACAATGATATGCTCCATGGCCTTGCAGACCAGGCTTGTCAGGCTAATGGGGCGGTAGTTCCCGGGGTCTGTCTATTCCGCTGCATGTAGTGTTTATTGTTAGCACTGCCCACAGTTCGGTCTGGTTTTCCCTGCCAGTAGTTAAATTAAACTAGTTATATCTGATCAAGTGATAACTAAAAAGATGTCTGCTATATCAGTGAAGATCCGTGTTTTTTAAATTTCCCACGTGGCAGTATCTAGTTATATTACTTGACGTTTTTGAAAAAAATTGTGCCACAAGGCTCCATTCTAGGCCCATTACTTTTCTCTCTGTATACTAATAACCTCCACCGTTCCACTCTTTACGCATCTATCATACAATATGCTGATGATTCCACTCCATTCTGTTCAGCTTCTTCCTTACAAGAACTCCAGTCACTTACTCAACTATCCTTTCTAGCAGTCGAAGAATTCCTATCTAACATCCAACTTATTTTGAATCCTAACAAAATAAAACTGCTTCTTTGCAAACCAACCAGATCCACCTCCTTAGACCCCATATTTAATATTACATCCCGTAACAAAACTATAATTTCCCCCATAGCTCACACAAAACTGCTCAGTGTTGAGATTGACAATAAGTCGAGATTTGATGTTCACATTGCCCACACTATTAAAAAAGTACATAAGAAACTGGAAACACTATACAGGAAAAGACAGTATCCCACCAAACAATCAAAAGCCAGCATATCGCATGCCCACCTCCTTTCTACCCTACTATACGCCTCCCCTATACTCACCAATCTCAGAAAGACTGATTTAGCAAAACTAGAATCTTGCTATAACAACATTGCCAGGGTTGTTACTGACTCCCCATATAGAACACACCACTGTCTATCATTAAAGCAGCTTAAATGGCTAGAATTTCCTCAGCTCTTGCAAATCAATCAACTCACGCTAGCTCATAAAATTCTCCATCACCCCAAGAAAACCGCTTTGCTACAAACCTTACTACAACCATATTCAAGTAACAGGACTCTGCACTCAAACAATAAATTCCTTCTTGAAGTAACTAAACCCCTCAGCACAGCAGGAGAATCA
Source organism: Protopterus annectens (assembly GCF_019279795.1). Taxonomy (NCBI): domain Eukaryota; kingdom Metazoa; phylum Chordata; order Ceratodontiformes; family Protopteridae; genus Protopterus; species Protopterus annectens. The sequence continues at coordinate 1,581,786,056 of NC_056726.1, read as the reverse complement.
TTCTTCTGCAACTACGTATCCAAGCTATGGAACACACATAACTTCTATCTTACCGCTAACACAGTTTAAAAAGACACTAAGAACTCACTATACTTCTAATTGGCTCTGCTCCTGTACTGGTCCAGGCTAGCATCAATCTGCAGTACAGGCTCGTTTCAAGCTTCAGTTCCATGATACTCTGTACAGAACACTTAGCAGCTATTGTTTGTTGTATACAGGGCTATATCCTGCAGGTATTACATAACCAGACTAGTCAATTGTGCACTATGCAATATTTGTGGTATGTATCTACTTAATTATGGTTTCTTACTCTGTTAATGGCAACTTATTTTTATATATTATGTTTTTTCTATATTGTGTTTTTCATAACTGTTCTTGTTTATTATCTGCTGTATTCAATCTTACTGTTGTTTATTTGTGGATCTTTTCACCTCAGACCTCCATTGAAAAAGAACATGTGTCCAGTGGACTTTCCCAATTTATAAATAAATAAATACATAATTAAATAAATAAAAATGTGATTGGTTGCCAAGGGCAACCAATAACAGGTGCTTATGGTAGTCTGCTTCTGTGTGGTCATAAGACATGGAGTGTCTACCTGTGTCTTATTATATCTCATTTCTATGATTGAAGGGATTCAGGGTGCAAAAAAGAACAAACACTTTTTTTAAATTATGGGCAAAACAACCAAAGAGTAGGTCAAAAAAGAAAACCAAATAAACAAAAAAAAGGAACACTCCACAAAAATACTTGACAAAATTTAATTAATTAGTGTTTTTGTTCCTGTGACAAGAACTGCATCAGAAGGAAAAACTGTAAAACAACCTTAAATATGTTAAAAAGGTAGGTGTGATAGGGAAGTGTTAATGCTTCAACCTATCAGACCTTTTCTTGAAAACTTGAGCAAGAGAGACAATTCAATCAAGCCAGGTAAATCATTAGCATTCAAAAGGATTTACAATGGCAATTCCCGACAACCTAAGGTAGTTTGCCAGTTACCCCCACCGAGCTGTCCTGGAATCATAATCAACATCATCATCAACCCCCTTTTTCTCATTTTTCTAGACGGGGCTGGGTGTTGTGTGATCTGTCACCATCTCTCTCTCGATTCAATGGCACACTCCTGCCTTCTTTAACACTTTGCCCATCATGTCTGATTGTCACAGATCTTCTCTCACACAATCCATCCACCTCTTTGCTGGATACTCTCGTTTCTTCTTACCTTCTTCCTGTTTGTTCCAAATCTTCTTCACCAGATTGTCTTCTGCTTTTCTGCACATGTGCCAAACCATCATAATTGGTTCTTTTTGATCTTTTCTGCAACAGCAGCTACTTTGGCTTTTGCTTTTATGTCCATATTTCTTCATCTGTACCACAGTGTGTATCCCACCACCCTTCTCAGGTACTTCATTTCCATCACCTCTAGCTTCCTCATCTACTCTGACTTTACTGCTCAGGCTTCAGTACTATACAGTAGTACTAGTCACACCACTGTCTTTTACACCTTGCTTAGTACTAGTCACACCACTGTCTTGTACACCTTACTTAGTACTAGTCACACCACTGTCTTGTACACCTTACTTAGTACTAGTCATACCACTGTCTTGTACACCTTACTTAGTACTAGTCATACCACTGTCTTGTACACCTTACTTAGTACTGGTCACACCACTGTCTTGTACACCTTACTTAGTACTAGTCGCACCACTGTCTTGTACACCTTACTTAGTATTAGTCGCACAACTGTCTTGCCACTGTCTTGTACTTAGTACTAGTCACACCACTGTCTTGTGCACACTTACTTTAGTTAGTCACCACACACTTGTCTTGTGCACCTTAATTGGTACTAGTCACGCCACTGTCTTGTGCACCTTAGTTAGTACTGGTCACGCCACTGTCTTGACTAGTCACACCACTGCCTTCTTACTTAGTACTAGTCACACCACTGTCTTGTACACCTTACTTAGTACTAGTTGCACCACTGTCTTGTACACCTTACTTAGTACTAGTCACACCACTGTCTTGTACACCTTACTTAGTACTAGTCACACCACTGTCTTGTACACCTTACTTAGTACTAGTCACACCACTGTCTTGTACACCTTACTTAGTACTAGTCACACCACTGTCTTGTACACCTTACTTAGTACTAGTCGCACCACTGTCTTGTGCACCTTACTTAGTACTAGTCACACCACTGTCTTGTACACCTTACTTAGTACTAGTCACACCACTGTCTTGTACACCTTACTTAGTACTAGTCACACCACTGTCTTGTACACCTTACTTTTTAGTTTCTTTGGCATTCTTCTGTCATATACTACACCTGACACTCTAAGCCAGTTGGCTGCAACTCCTCTGATTCTAGCTTTGACCTTTTCATCTGGACATCCCTTCTCTTCAAACCCCCCCCCCAAATACTTGAAATTATTAACCTGTTGTACTGTCTGCTCTTCTATCTGAATTCTCAGCTTCTGATTTCCCAAATTTACTGCCATTATCCCTGTCGTAGCTGTACTTAGTTTCATCCCATGTGCCTTCAGTTTTGCATTCCATTCCCCTATCATTTGCTGAAGTCCTTGCTCAGAGTCTGCCTGTAAAGCCACATTGTCTGCATACAGCAACTTTGCTGATCTGTCTCCCCTGATCTGTTTGCTAATGTAGTCCATCACCAGTATGAACAGCAGTGGACTCAGAGATGAAAGCTGGTGCACATCCACTCCCACTGGGAACCCCTCTGTGTGACCAAACACTGTTCTTACTTGAGTCACTGGGTCCTTGGACATAGCCTGCACTAATTCTACCAATGTGTTTAAGACTTTGAACCATGGCAGTACTGCCCAAATCAGCTTTCCTTGGGACCTTGTCATATGCTTTCTCCAACTGTAGGAAAGCCTAGTTGGACTCTTTCCTCATTTCTAGCTTCTTCTCAACTATCTCTCGCACTGCAAACATCAGGTCATTTGTTCCACACCCTGATCTGAAGCCAACTTCCTCATCTCCCATCTTACTTTCTACTATTCTGCATATTCATTTATCATTTTAGAGCATATTTGTTTATCAGTCACCATCTCCAGAAATTTCATATAGTGTGACAGGAGTTTGATATAACTGTACTGCCCACAGTTGTGGATATGCCTTTGTTCTTGTACACTGGCATTTTTTTATTTAACATTTGTTTACTGGGAAAGTCCGACTTGGAATAAAGCCAATTTTCAGCAGAGACCTAATGAGAAATGCTCTAGACCATGTCTTTGTGACGTGGGATGAAACCAGAGCAGCTGGAAGAAACCCACACGAATGCAGGGAGGACATGCAGACTCCGCACAGAAAGCACTCTAGCCAAAAATTGAACCAGAGAACCACTTGCTGTGAGGCAACAACACTACCGCTGCACCACTGCCATGAGTATGCTTATTCTCCAGTCATCTTGGATATGCCTTTCTCTTTACCCTACTATGAGTACTCTCAGGAACCATTTCTCCCCTATCTCACCCAGCATCTTTATCATATCTGCTGTGACCTCATCTGAGCCTGCTGCTTTCCCTGACTTCATTTTCCTAAATGCTGTTCTTACTTCTTCTAGGGTGGGCTCCTCTTTTTCTCTATTTGTGGGATGCATCTCAGGCAGTACAGCTTCTGTGGGTTTTTCTTCATTCAGAAACTGCTGGAAGTACTCCTTCAATCTGCCTTTGATATCTGTGGACTGGTGAGCAGGTTGTTGCTGACATCCCTTATGTAAGGCGTCTGACTATCTTCTTTATCTTTCTGTCTTTGTCTTGCAACCTGATATAATTTCTTTGTGCCACCTACTAAGTTACTTTGCAGAAGCTGGTTGAGTGCCTACAATGCCCTGTTCTTTACATTTGCAACTCCTTTCTTAACTTCTTTGTCAGCCAACTAGTATTCCTTCCTCAGTTTGTCTGTTTTTTCTATCTCACACTTTTTCGTGTACCCTTTCTTTCTTTTGATGACCTCCTGGACTTCTGCATTCTACTATCAGCTTTCCTTATGTACCTCATTTCCATACACGTTTACTAGCTTATTAGTCCAGCACTTTACCAGACATCTTGTAGCAATTATTGTAGCACACAAAAGTGCTACCAGCACAAAACATTCTGCAAGGAAACAGCTCCAGTACTTATTATTAATGCTCACCCCTCCAGGCATGTCTAAAGGTCATTTCCCTGTGCTTTCTCCTATTAACCTGGTGAACTTGGGCATCCTGAGGCAATGTAGCAACTGCCTCATGTACACTGACAACCCTCTCCTCTTACATCCCAACAAGAGATGCACTTATATATTCAAATTGGAAGCCATGCACTCTCCAGCCAAGACCGGAATAGCTGGTCAAGAGGAGAAGGTCAACACTTGCACCACACCACAAGAAACACAGTGCCCTCCAGAACATACACAATTACTGCCTTCACATAAAAACACAAACTACACACCCACCTTCGTGGAGGTTCTCAATAAAAATCTACCCAAGCAGCAGAGGCCTCCAAGGCAGAAACGCACTCGATCACCACAGCACAACACTAATCATGAGACACATAACTCTCCTAAACAGTGTGCCTCTCAACCAAAGCTGCTAAAGCAAAACAGCATGCCCAACACACTAGTCATAGGAGACTCGATAGTGAGGCACACTGATGTCCCACTCACTAGGATGAATAAGGAGAAAGTAACAGCCAGCTGCATGTCAGATGCCAGAATGCACCACATAACGCACACACTCAGGTCACTCATCAACAGGTACAAATATGACTCTGTCATTGTACATGTGCGTGTGAATGACCTGAGATGTACCTCCTTGGACTACATGAAAAGAGACATGGAGGAGCTCTCGGATTATGTAGCCCAGGAGGGTATGACCCTAGCCCTGAGCAGCATCCTACCATCACCCAGAATGATACCACAGTAAAAGCAGAAAATGATTGATTTCAACAATTGGATAAGTTTTTGATGTCATTATAAGGGGATCCAGTATCTGTCTGCCTGGGATGACATGATTGACAGACCGTGATGCTTTGCAGAGATGGCCTGCATCTGTCACCCCTGGACTTCCGGATACTAGCCAAAGCTCTTGCCACCCCTATAGTGCCTTTTTAGGCAGTGTTCCAAAGACCAAATTACCACCATAACAGCTACAAACAAATGCATTCTGAGGGTCATGCTGCTCAATGCTGGAAGTCTAAATCTCGAAATGCATTCACTTGAAGCACTCCTTAAACTGGAGAACATTGACATTTGCGCTGTAACAGAGACCTGGTTCAAGGCAGCAGAAAGCACCCCTGCACTACCAGGCTATAATTCATTCCACACCTTTTGGCCTCAGAACTTGGACCAAAACTCCAAAGGCGGTGGTGTTTCCATATTAATAAGGGATGCGCACACCTCCAGACTGGTGGTCCAACATAAAGCATCAGAGATACATCAGGTGCAGCTAACACTGAGTAAGACAGTGACTCAGGTTGTAGCCTGCTATAGGTCCCCATCCATGTTCCAAGACTCACACTCCACATTCCTAAGCACCCTGGAGAATATTAGGGTCCAACCTAACACTCTTATACTGGGCGACTTCAACTACCCCTCCATTAACTGGGAAAACTACTCATGTACCAATACACTTGCCCAACATTTCTTGGAATTCATTAATTCCAATGCCGTGGACAAGATTGTTCTTACCCCCACTAGAGGTAGCAACATCCTTGACCTGGTCATTACTAACATTGGCGACCATTGCTCTACACCAATAGTCAACTCCTCCCTATCACCTTAGAAATCCACATCACTTCCACCCCACCCCCACCCCCCAAAAGTAACCACCATGAAAAACTTCTTCAAAGCTAACTTTGGGCTTCTAAAAACAGAGGTGGCTAACTTCACGGCACCTATGCAAATGGAGAATCATTGCATGACCGCGAATCATATACCAATGCACTGTATGAACACGTACACCAATGCATGGAGATCGCCATACCCAATAGAACCAAGATGCTCCCCTCTAAAAAAAGGAAGCCAATCTGGTGGTCCCCTGCCATAAACAAACTCTACAACAGAAGGAGGAAACTGATGCGGAATAAGGTGGAATCCCGAAATTGGAAAAACTCCCTTATCAGCCTCAACAAAAAGTTGAAATCCCTCATCAAATCCTCTAAAGCTAGCTATGAAAACAAAATTGCAGCAGATAGTAAAGACAACCACAAGGCCTTCTATAGTTATGTAAAGAATCTCCATGGCAATACCCAGATTTGCTCTGAGCTACTGCACAATGGTACCTCCTATACCATGGCAAAAGATATTGCCAATATGCTGGTCAACAGATTCAGTGTCAACTTCACCCCTCTCTCCCCCTAAAAGACCAATTACAGTACCAGTACATTGCCAGGCACCTAGTATTACTGCTGCGCAGGTTAAAACAGCATTGTCTAAGGCCAAGAATACAGCTTCTATGGGACCTGACAATATCCCTGGCTGTGTTTTACATGAACTACAGAGTGAACTGGCACCTCACCTGTGTGCCCTGTTCAATCACAGCCTCACCTCGGGCTTTGTCCCTACTGAATGGTGCACTACTACAGTCATCCTTCTCCACAAAGGAGGAATGACTACAGACCCTGTGAACTATCACCCATTAGCCTGATGAGTCTGATATGCAAAGTTATGGAATGCATCATCATATACATAATAAACAAGGATATAGAGAATCTCCAAACTCTGGATCACACACAGTTTGGTTTTGTGAAGGGTAGATCATGCCTGCTCAACTTGGTTGACTTCTTTGAGCCAGTCACCAGAGCTGTGGATGAAGGCAAGGTGGTTCATACAGCCTACCTTGATCTGGCCAAGGCCTTTGATACCATTCCCCACTCAGGAATCATAGAAAAACTCACTAAGGTAGGCATCAACCCCTGTATCACTAGGTGGGTTGCAAACTGGCTTACAGGTAGAACCCACAGTGTGAAAGTAGCTGACTCCAAGTCAGACTGCTGACCAGTCACGAGTGGAGTCCCACAAGGTTCAGTCCTGGGTCCTCTCCTGTTTGGTATCTACTCCTCTGAAGTCCAGATTAACACAAAGGGACTCTGGCTGACAAAGTTTGCAGGCGATTGCAAGTTCGGAGCAATTATTAACTCCCCAAATGATGTTGACATCCTAAGGAAATGTCTCACTGAGACCAACGACTGGTGTCAGAACCACTGGCCTTTAGCTCAATACCAAAAAATGTGTCGTCATCCCCTTTAGGAAAAACCCAGATCCCATGAATTACCACATTGATGGTAGTCCATTGAACACAGAAGGCGTTATGAGAGATCTGAGAACACAGGTTGACAGCAACCTCTCTTTTGACCACAACATTGTGCTGTGGTTAGAAAGTCCTTCTATGTGGCACATCTCATTACTAAAGGTTTTGCATCCAGGAAGAAAGAGGTCATTGTCTCCCTCTACTCTTCTCTCATTAGGCCAATCAAAGAGTACAATGACCCATTTGGCATGTACCTCACTAGTCACCTGCAGCAACTGGAGAGGCCACAAAAGTACCTCACAAAGAGGATCCTAGTCCTTAAACATTTGTCCTATATGGACAGACTCAAAATACTCCAACTATTCTCTGTCTCATATCGCCTACTTAGAGGCAGTCTCTACTTGACTTACAAAGCCATGTCTGACCCACCTCTGTTAGAAATGCTACATCTAAAGAAATCCCAATCCCTCTGCACTACACTCTCCAGAGACCTCAACCTCATTACCACAATCAACAGAACATGCTGGAGGGACAGGTTCATAACACAGAGACTGCCCATGCTATGGAATAGGCTTCCCATACATGTCAAACAGAGCACCTCACTGGCCCTCTTCAAGAGGAATCTTGATGAGTGGATGCGAAATAGAAAATTCACCCCAGGGTATCACTCCAGTGGCTCTACTTGACAGAGGCACCTGGAAATAAGGTCAGGTGGCACGATGGCAGGGTAATCCTATGGGCTAGGTTTGTAAAGGCTCCAGGGCCATTAGCCTAGAACACACCTATGAACTTATGAACTTATACCTGGCTTGGCCACATATCTGTTCTGTAGTCCTCACACATGCTGTTTTGAGGTGCTCCCCTTCTTCTTCAACTCCACCTATTTCCTCTTCTTCTTGGGGTGCTAGAGCTGTGAGTAATTCATTGAACTATTGTACTTTCTCTCCACTCAACTTCCAGGACTTCAGCCTGGGCTCTGTTGACTTTAGAGCCTTCTCTGACCACTGCTTGCAGCTGATTGTGGCAACCAGTGGTATATGCTGTTGGCTGACTGTTTCACTGGGGATGACTTTGCAATCACTGATTTTATGCCAGTGCCCTTCCCTTACTTAGAGGAAGTCCACCTGAGTTGCATGTTGGCCACTCTTGTATGTGATCTTGTGACTGTCTCTTTCTTAACCATGTGTTGGCTACTATCAAGTCATTTGTCAGACAGAAGTCTAGAATGGCCTCTCTTCTTTATTCCTGTTGCACCACCCATGTGGACCGAGGCTGTCCTCATATCCTGTTGTGTTTGTCCTGATATGTGCATTCAGGTTACACATTATTAACAACAATTCATGTTGCCCTGCTTTATCTAGAAGGTCCTGGAACTGCTGTATGAATGCACTCTTTTCCTCACTATCACAACCCTGCTGTGGGTTATAGGCTGAGATTATGAATACTGCCCTATTATTACACTGGAGTTTGATTGCCTGTAGTCTGTCATTAATTTTGATGTTATCCCTCATTGCCTTCTGAAGCCTTTCTCACCACAATTCCCACACCAGTTCTAGCCTGTCCTCATCCTGAGCAGTAGACTCTGGATCTCTAGCCAAGGCACTGCCTTTCCATTTTGTCTCTTGGATATGTAGGATGTCCAGCCTCATCTGTACCATCATTTCATCCACTACCAAGCTCCGTTCTGTCAGTGAACCTATACTGAGCCCTGAAAGACTTTAAAAGTAAACTTTTTAAAATCCTTCTAAGAACTAGAATGTTTAGATAAAGCATTATTTTTGGCACCAGTTTTAATGGGATATAAATGTTCATAAGATTCTTTTATTAATATTCTGTCAGTTGTTCCAGTATAAATACCAAGAAGTGCAGAACAATGGGCCAAATAAACCACCCCAGTAGTGTGCAGGGATATCTGCCTTGGCAAGGAATAACCCTGGGATTTTTTGAAATAACCACATGTGGTCCAGCAAAGATGTAACAGCATTGGCTACATGCACCACACTTGCTCATATCGCCAAAGGTAGATGGAGTGGCCATCCTGTGCTCAAAAGATGTGTCAATATTGTTCAATGATTTGTATACAAAAGATGGTGTGGTGAAAAATTTATTAAGACCAGGAAAACTACCACAAACCCAGGAGCAATTGTTCTTAATAATAGACTGTATGCCACCAACATCCAAGGAATGATGTAAGACCATAGATAATGTGTGGTCAGATAGAATTCATGTCCTGGGGTGATGCATTAAGGTTTTCTCAAGATGTGTCCATAATTATCCAGTCTACCTGACCAGATAAAGTAATTGACATCCTCCAATAAACTGCTGGGTTAAGTATGATCAAGAAACATATTCGTAAGCAAAATACTTTCCTTAATAAACTTTTCATCCTGCAACACAATTCTGGAAACAATGACAAATTGTCCCTTCACAATACCCTTTTTTGTTTCAAAGAATGAGCACTAGGATAATATAAGTAATTGTTGGAAAAAGTGGACTCATAATTGTTAGCCAAATACATGTATAAATATACATCAAGAAAGAAATATCCATCTGTTGAATGTTAAAAGAGAATTCCGGAAAAGAAGTAGTAGAACTAAAGAATTGAAAAAATGGTTAAGTACGTCCATGTTTCCACTCCAAACAATAAAAATATCATACAGGAATGGAAGCTATAAATGAATGAAGGGCCAGACCTCAGTGCTCCTTAGAAACAAGTACTCCTAGTGGCATAAAACCAGACTGGCAAAAACTGGAGCGCAGGCTACCCACATTGCCAGTCCAGAGGATTACGTAAAATATTAATTCTCAAATGTAAAAAAGTTGTTGCTTAGAACCAAGTCCATCATAACACAAATAGTGTTGAAGTCCCACTGAGACATTGCTGTGTTAGTTGAAACAGTGTTACAAAATTATTCCAGTCCAGTGGATTGTAGAATAACAGTAAACAAGTCCTTAACATCCACTGTGACCACTCAGCTCATATTGTAAGCCCATGATTTTACTAAGGAAGTCCCAAGAGTCTTTTACGATGGTGGAAAAAATTGTGATCAAAGGTTTTAGTTTGTGGTCAAAAAAATAGTTAACGGTTCTGTGCTGGAACCGCATGCAAATATAATAAGAAGTTATGTACCTACCATAACGTTCCATGTTAGTTGTCTTCTCTCGCCTTCTTTCTTGCTGGATGGGTTCGGAGCCAATCCTCGGCTCCGACTCGGCACTTGCTAAGCTCGAGAGCTAGTTTTACCAGCTCGAGGCAACCCTATATCCCATGATGCAAGGTGTGACTACCCCAGATCTCGTTTGGTAGCTATAAAAAAAACCCTGCCAGTAACCTTCTTCCCAGAAAGGAAAAAGAGGAACTAAATGTGGAAAGAAACCAAGAAAGGTAACCACTAGATACTAGTGACACTTCCTACTGGGGCCCATAGAAGGAATGGATCGTAACCAGAGAAGAGTACAACTTCAAGGTCTGTCCAGGCTAGGGGGAAGGAGGGAGGGACGCAAGAAAGAAGGCGAGAGAAGACAACTAACATGGAACGTTATGGTAGGTACATAACTTCTTAATGTTAAGTTGTCAAACTCGCCTTCATTCTTGCTGGATGGGACCGCGTCCCTAGCACCTCTATCCTGGGTGGCTCAATGGAACAGACTCTTGAGAACTGTGGAACCAAACCTAGCCCTGTCTCTGGAGGCCAAGTCCAATTTGTAATGAGAGACAAAGGTGTGAGGAGTGGCCCAAGTGGCTGCAGCACAAATGGTGTCAATAGGTAGCCTATCCTGAAAAGCTGTAGAACTGGATAGGCATCTGGTAGAATGTGCGTTTGGTTTTGAGGGCAGTTGCTTGCCCCTAAGGAGATAAACATGAGAAATGGTAGAAGACAGCCATCTGGATAAGGTCACCTTGGAGACTGGCAGACCCTTCCTGTTTTAAGAAAGAAACAGTTGATCAGATTTTCTGAATTGTTTAGTTCTGTCCAAGTAATATCGGAGTTGGCGATGGACATCCAAACAGTGAAGTTTCTGTTCTGCTTTGTCAGAATAATTAGGGAAAAAAACTGGCAAATCAATAGATTGGTTAATATTCGTCTGGGAAGCAACCTTGGGCAAAAAAGATGGATTAGTTCTTAAAGATAGTCTATCTTTGTGGAAAACCAAGTATGGGGGAGAGCATGAAGTTCAGACACCCTCCTGGCTGAAGTAACAGCAACCAGAAAAATTGTCTTCCAGGAAAGAAATATTAATGAGCATGTAGCAGCCGGTTCAAAGGGGGGTAGAATCAAGGATGCCAGCATTAAATTCAGGTCCCATTGCAGAGGGGGATCTTTGATTGGAGGTTTCAGGAGAAAGATCCCTCTAAGAAAGGCTTTGCAAAGCTTGTGAGACATTATGTTTTGATCCGCTAAGCCAACATGAAAATTTGAGATTGCTGCCAGCTGGACCTTAACTGTAGAGGAAGAAGAACCCGACTGAAAAATCTCAGCTAGGAAGTCCAAGACTGACTGCACTGGAGAAGTAAAGGGATCTATGTCCCTAGACTTTGCCCAGAAGGAAAAATGCTGTCATTTGCTAGCATAAATCCTTCTGGTAGAGGACTTTAGAGAAGCTACTATGATATCTCACACAGGATTAGAAATCATAGGGAGCCTGGCTAAGGAGGGAAGTGGAGCATCCAAGCAGTGAGGTTGAGAGAATGAATGGCCTGGTGCAGATGACCCGAATGGTGGGTCAGAAGATCTGGAACTGGATCCAGATGCCAAGGCTGAACCAAGAGATGACGATGTAGGGACAGAAACCAAATTTGTCGAGGCCAGTAAGGGGCAATGAGAATCAACTTGGCTCTCAAGACGGTAGCTTTCTGAATCACTTGAGGTATCAGCGGGAATGGAGGAAAGGCATAAAGAAGTCCCCAGGGCCAATCCTGGGTTACAGCGTCTCTGGGGGGATGGCCTGGTAGTGGAAAGAGGGAGAAGAAGTCTGGGCATTTGCTGTTTTGGGGTGTAGCAAAAAGGTCGCAGGAAGGGACGCCCCACTTCTGAAAAATCTCGTCCACTACTGATTGCTTGAGAGACCACTCGTGTGGCATGAGAATAGCTTTGCTCAGTCTGTCCGCTAAGAGGTTGGATTTCCCGGGGATATGCGTTGCTATCAGAAACTGCTGAGAGGAGATTGCCCATTGCCAAAGTCTGAGAGCTTCTCGACACAGTGGATAGGACCTGGTCCTGCCCTGTTTGTTGATATACCAGACTACAGACATGTTGTCCGTCTGAACTGCAATAGTCCCTAAAGGAAGAAAGTCGCTGAGGGCTTGCAACATTAAAAGCACTGCTCTCATCTCTAGGACATTTATGCGCAGATGGTATTCTATGGGTTCCAAGTCCCATGGACCATCCTGCCCTGATAATGCCCCCCCCCCACCTGATCAGAGAGGCATCCGAAGTGACTGGGGCAACCGAGACTGGGGAAACAAATAGTCGGCCCTGATGGAGTTGCGGAGAAGACATCCACCAGGTTAGGTGACTCTTGCACGACTGTGTCACGAAGATCTTGTGGCGCATGGGGAGCTGCTGGAAGGACCACTGAGTGAACAACATCCACTGCAGATGATGCATGTGGAAGCGAGCTAAAGGAAGCAGTACGATGGCCGCAGCCATAAGACCTAGCACCTTCAGGACAAATCTGGCCCTGATCTTTTTGCTGAGTAGTATGATCCGAACATACTTTTGGATGTCCAGAATTCTTTGGTTTGTGAGTCTTGCTGACATCCCGACAGTGTCTAATTCTGCGCCTATAAAGGTAATAGATTGGCAAAGCGACAGTGAAGATTTTTCGAAGTTTATAGAAATCCCCAATTGGTTGCAGGTGTGAAGAGTGTAGTCTCTGGCCTTGAGAAGTTGATGCCTGGTGGTGGCAGAGAGGAGCCAGTCGTCTAGATACGGAAACACCTGGAATCCTTGATGTCTCAGGTGAGCCGTGACCACTGCCATACATTTGGTAAACACTCTGGGGGCTCTAGTGAGACCAAAGGGCAGGGCTCTGAATTGAAAATGACTGGTCCCCAGCCGAAAGCGGAGAAACCTTCTGGAGCGCCTGTGAATTTTTATGTGATAGTACGCATTCTGAAGGTCTAATGAGCACATCCAGTTGTCCTTGCCCAAAAAGGGTAGAATGGACTGGAGCATGACCATCCAAAACCTTGCCTTTTTGACAAACTTGTTTAGTTTGCTGAGGTCTAAGATTGGTCTCCAATCTCCCGTCTTTTTGGGAACCAAAAAGAATCTTGAGTAGATTCCGGATCCTACATGGTCTGCTGGCACTAGTTGGATGGCTCTTTTTGTTTTGCCAACTCCCTTAGACCGGGTGAAATGTCCGGGAGGCATTGATGAGGAACAGGATATCTCACGAAAGGGATATTGTAACCCTCGGATATGATCAACTGTACCCATTTGTCTTGAGAAAGGGAACGCCAGGCTGTTGGGTACAGCGACAATCTTCCCCCGACTGCCTCCAAGGGTGGACAGTTGGGCAACACCTCAGGGGTGCTGGAAGGGTTTATCAGAGAGAGGCTCTCTGTTACCCTGGTTCTGCGGACCTCTGCCCTGGGCGATGTCTATTGTTATTACCCCTCTGCCTCTGGGGTAAACTGACCACGTGTGTCCGGCGTGACTTCCTGAGATTTACGAAACCACATTTTCCCTCCCTTCTGACCTTTGGGATAGGGTCTTGAAGGGGTGGAGAAATGGACTCCTACGGCAGAAAGAGTCTTGCCATCTTGCTCACACCTGGTCAATGTGTCCTTCACCTGAGGTCCGAACAAAGCCGAACCATCAAGGGAGTATTAGTGAAGGACGCCTTAAAGGGTCTGCGAATTACAAAGCCGCATCCAGGACTGACGCCTAAGTGCCACTCCTGTACCTGCGGCTCTACTCAATCGGCTGCATAAGAAATGAGCCGCATGGAGGAGTTAGTTATAGAATTTAGGATTCGAGCTGTGAGGCAATCTTTTCTTGAGCCCCAGCAGCTGACGGATCCTGAACTACCTCACCTAGTTCCTTGAGAATATCTCTCTGAAGCCGGGTAAAGTGACAGAGATAGTTCAGTGAGCGCATAGCGAAGATCGCTGAAGAAAACATCCACCTATCCATGGTCCTAGAGTCCTTGTTAGGAGGATGGACAGGTACAGAAGGATCGGCAAGTTCCTTCTTGGTGGCAGCTGCCACCACCATGGCATCAACAGGGACACCCTTGGTGAGAAACTGTTTGTCTGAGGGGGCCGTGATGAATTTAGAAGGCCTCCTGGGGACTGGTTCCACAGAATCCGGGGCCATCCATGCCTTTCGAGCCACCACTTCCATGAGCGGGTCGAAAGGCAGAGACACCCAGGAGGTGGAGGGTCGAGATCCAAAAGCCTCCAGGTATACCGACTCATCCTCGGAGGGGTTAATGGAAGGCCAGTTCCCCTTCTGCTTAAGGAGTTCCAGGATGTCTGAAAATGAGACATCCTCAGAGGGGGACCGTGGGGAACCCTCCGACTCATCTAAGTCGGTATCTGATGTAGTAGACTCGGGGGAGTCAGTGTGCTTCCTCTTGCACGTCCTCTTATGCGGGGGTTCTCCCGAAGGATCAGGAGAAACCTCGGAAGAGGAAGTTCTTCCCAATGGGGAAACCTGGGGCGATGGATCTCTAGGTCCGGGAGCAAGAGAATTGGAAGAGACATCGACAGGCACCGAAGAGGGAGGAGCTAATGGAATTGTCCGTTGACTCAGCTCCGGGGCTAGAACACTCCTCATCACCTCAAAGGCTCCCCCTCCAGGGAGGCCAGAAGACTCCCACTCTGAAGAAACAGGAATCCCCGGTCCCGCCAAAAGAGAAGGCTCCGAAGCCGATGTCGGTGCCGAGCTCACCAATGCTGAAGCTCCAAGAGGGAGAGCGGGGTCGGACAAGGGTCCGATGCCACTCGCCCCCTCGGAGCCGACAAGGGAGACCGGATCCCTCCAAGGAAGGTCTCATGGAGGAAATCAGAGTCGAAGACGACGGAGCCGACAGAGGAGGTATCGGCTCCGGCGCACCCACGGTCAACGTTCCGAAAAGCTCCGTCTCCAATCTCTGAAGGAGAGTCGCAGGAGGAATTTCAGGGGGATGAGGGATAGCGGTCATCTGCTGAGACGGGCTATGGAGCATCTGGGCCAGTGCCTGTGATTTCAGCAGTCTACTTACCACCCTCTCCAAGTCATGGTCTGACAGCCTGGAAGACCTTGAAGATCGGCTCCGATGGCTCCGCTCCGAAAGCAGAGGAGATCCCGGAGCCGAGTGAATCGACTCCAGGGAAGGGGACCGAGATCTCTTCTTGGAAGGAGTCATCGGAGCTGAAGACCCTTTGGTTCCAGTTGGAGCCGACAGCTTATTGGCACCAGTCCTGGTCAAAGATACGTTGGCTCCGGCCAGAGCCGACATCGACATCGGTGCAAGTGTATCGGAGCCAGCCGGCACCGATAGCACTACCTCAGAGATAGAAAGATCGGCTCCAGCCAGAGCCGATCTCGACTCCAAAGGAGTCGGAGCCACAGCCGAAGGCTTAGGAACCACAGCCTGGGTTTTAGGTGGCTTAGAGGGCTTTCCCGACCCAGTCTTGGTCGGGGAGCCCTCTGGCTTCAACAAGCCACGTAGGATTAATTTGTTCCTACGTTCCTGCAGGACTCTCTGGCTGAAGGAGTGACAAATAGCACAGGAGTCCTGCAGGTGTAGAGGCCCCAGGCAGTACACACAAGAAGTGTGACCATCTGTCAGAGACATTTTCTGACAGCACGAGTCACACTTCTTGAAGCCTGAGACCTTTACTTCTTTGGACATGGTATGCCCACCCAAAAACACACACACACACACACCAGTCACACAGTTAGTTAATAAAAGGGAAAATATTGAATAACACACCCACACTTCCTGACAGAAAAATAATGGAAGGGAGGCTTAAGGCCTGAGGGTGGAAAAAAAAACTATCCCTATACAAAGGAGAAAGGGTATATAGGGTAAGATAGGTAGGTATTAGTTAACTTTAACTATTAAGGGAAAGAAATAGGAAAAATGAAAATTTTTCTGACTGACTTTAGTATAATACTACTAAGACTTTACCTGAGCTGGTAAAAGGTGACCTCTAGATCTGGGGTAGTCACGCCTTGCATCATGGGATATAGGGTTGCCTCGAGCTGGTAAAATTAGCTCTCTTGCTTAGCAAGTGCCGAGTCGGAGCCGAGGATCAGCTCCGAAACCATCCAGCAAGAATGAAGGTGAGTTTGACAACTTAACATTTGGTCTCACTGGAGGATTAACTCTGTACTGTTGAATCAAGGGTATACAAAAAATTATTGAAATGTATGGTTTCTTCACGGTCAAATTGAAATGTCACCATCCAAGAACAAATCATAAAGGACCATACTGAATGGTATGAGTGAGGAACTTCATTTACTCACACTACCTTTTAAAATTTGTCATTCAAAATGATATTTTTTTTTCATCCTCCTAATGTAATCAGTTTTATCTATCAAAACAATCCCTCTCCTCTTGTCAGGTTTCATGACCCCGATCTCAGGGTTATCTGACCATTTATGGAGCACTTGCTGTTCTTTGAGAGTTAAATTGTAATATGTATGTTCCAGTGGGTTGGATGCCAGAGCACAAATGTCAGTTATGCAGAATCTTTCAAGAGCAGCCAAAGGAGGTAAAACTTTATGGGCACAGCAGCTTGGTCTTTTATTTTTTTTGTTTTTTGGGTTTTTTTTTTTTTTTTTTTGCTAAACATTTTAAAAAAACATCAATGAGTTTTGCTATGGATTGTGGTGCTCACCAGGGCACAGTACTTTACAGCTGGGGCATGTTACCCAGTGTGACACTGCCATTGTTTTCCTAACACTTGTCTCATCTAACATCTTGTAATCATTGTTTATGAATGCAGTCTTTATTAAATCTTAAAGAACAGGAGCAACATTTTTAATGTCAAATATCAAAAGGAAAATAGATAGTCAAAGCAGTGCTTTTTCTATTGGATAAGCTCCATAATTGTTCATTTCTAAGTAAGAAAAGATTAATTTTCATTGCCACTTTCTACGCAGATTACTTGTTTGGAGCACATAGCAAACCAATGTGACAACATTTTAAAATGAAGAGAAGTCATTGCAAGACTGCAGTCACTGAACGCTACCAGTGAGATATTTAACATTGGCTATTCCACTGTCCAAAAGCAGCTGTTGAGAGGAAACTTTTTCAAGCTTGGTACCACATCTCTAGAATCCCCACTTATTTTAGTAACCAAAGCCTTTAAAATAAATCTGTTCATCAATAGAGTGATATACAGCATGTATAGATTTTCTCTCCTCCAAGGCTTCAATAACCTTTTTTGACAAATTTGAACAGATTAAGTAGAAAGGATCTGCCATGACAAAACCCAGCTGGCTCAAGTCATGAGTTTGTAGGCTGCCTTTGTCTTTATTTATTAATTCCATAATGGTTCCTATAACATTACAAATGAGGCTGGCCTGGTCAGGCTTCCAGGTGTATAGTTATCTGGGTCCGTTGATGTCCTAATTTTATGCAAGAGAATCTCTATTGCAGTCTTCCAGTCATCTGGTAAAAACTTTGATTGGAGGCCGATATTACAGAGCTTCTGTACTCTGTGAGGGAAAGACCTTAACCATTATGCTAATTCCTCCCTACAAAAGCAGCCTGCAGACCTGAATATCATCTAACCACATCACATATGAACTCCGACCAAAAGCATTTGCATTCATGGATAAAAGAGTGCTTATAAAGATATAATATACACCCTACACTGATCAACCTCATTACAGTGACCATGAAACAGTGGCAGACTACTTTGCAATTAAGCCATGATAAGGGCAAATTATTATTCCAGGGATACAAATTCAAAGGGGGATATTGCAGGGTGACTCTGTCACCACTGCTGTTCTATTTTGCCCTTAACCCATTACGCTGTCTACTTAACAGCTTAGGCCATGGCTATAATTTGCTCCTAGAAAACAAGACAGTGTAAATACTTCTCATCTTCTCTTTGTAGATGATTTAAAACTGTATAGCTCATCAGATGAGGAACTGAAAGCACAACTGCAAGTTCTCAAAACTTTTTTAGATCATATAAGAACATAATTTGGCCTTGATAAATGTGCAAAAGTAACCTTTAAAGCAGGAAAACTGCAACACCAGAAAAAACATCAGTTTGGACAAGAATGTGGTATAAAATAATTTGGCAATATTTGGGAACTGTTGAAGGATCAACAATAAAACATGAACAGATGTGAATAAAACTCAGTAAGGAATACTTTAGAAGACTTAAATTAATCCTGAAAACAGTGTTGGCATCTAGGAACAAAATCCAAGCTATAAACCAATTTGTTCTTCCTGTCCTAACTTACTGTTTTGTAGTGACTGACTGGCTCCAAAATGTGTTGGATAGATTAGGTAGGAAAACAAGAAGGATGCTTCATGTACATACCAAGATTATACATTCCCTGCTGAGAAGGAGGGATGGGCCTCCTTGAAACTGATTACATGTATAGTTCTGCAGTTGTGGGACTCCACGCATATTGCTGACCTCAGAAAACCCAAATGCAGTGAAAGTTTTGAAACATGAGGAGAATAAATCTAAGATGAATTCCCTCCTTAGTCTAGCAAAAGCATATTGGTGTCAAAAAGAAATGGAAATCAAACCACAAGTAGATAAAAATCAGGCAGCAACTGAATGTGCCATAAAACAAAAGAAAGAATATAAGGTGAAGGACTAGATGAGAAGGCATGAAATGAGGAAAATAGATAAATATAGTTGCAAGTATAGAAGACTTCTGGCAGAACCTCATGTTGATCAGGAATGAATGCAGGAATGGTTAAGGAGATGCACATTCAAACCAAGAGATGAAAGGTGAATATTGGCGGCACAAGATACTGGGCTACATACACGCTGGTTTACAAAGTCAATTGAACATGTGGGAGAAACAGACAAATGTAGGTTTTGTAAAACAGAATTGGAAACAGTCATACACCTCATTGCTGGTTGTGAGATATTAATGGCAGAAGGACTGTATACGGAAAGGCATAATAATATGGCAAGATTGTTGCACTGGGGATTGTGCAAACATTGTTATTGAAGTGTCTGAAAAACACTGGAAACATGAGCCACAAAGCATCATAGAAAATGATGTAGTTTATATCACATGGAATCACCCATTAGCACCAGTTCAAAAGATAGATGATAGAAAACCAGATATAGTGGTCCATGAAAAGAAGACAAAAGTAGCATTGATCACTGAAATCGCCACATCAATCCAGTCGATACAGTGTCATGCATACAGAGAGATATAAAGTCATAAAATATCAGGATCTGCAGGCAGAAACGAGAGCAAAGTGGAAGAAAGAAACATATGAACTTATCTTCATTAGCATTCTTCAAGAATCTCTGTCAAAGCTGTTTGGATTGTCTGCCATTTCCTCTGAGGCAGATATATATTGTATCCTCTTTGAGCTAAAGCAAATTGTTGAAGTTATCATCTTTTAATTATATTGTGGAATCATTCTAGGTGACAGTACGGTGCTCCTCAGGGTTAGGTTTATACAGGTTTGACACATATTCTGAGGTCCATCATGACTTTCTTTATATAGCCCAGGGCAGTATGCATCAGGTTATTTACTCCAAGATGTACAATGAATTGCATTTAAACTTATTAGAAACACTAACCATCCAACCCAACACCATATTCATGGGTGACTTTAATTACCCCACTATTAACTGGAAATCCTATACAACATCAAACATACATGCACAGAGATTCCTGGATTTTGTAAACGCAAACTCCCTGAACAAGTTAGTCAATACACCAACCAGGGGTGCAGCCACACTGGATCTGGCCCTAATAAGGGAGATTGCTGCACATCCCATACTGTAATGCCTTCCCTGGTAAGGTCAGACCACAAAATGGTCTCCTTTGAAGTAAAAATAAAACCTGTTCCGGGTTCCCCCAGCTAAACCTGGAATATTCAGGAACTATTCTAAGGCTAACCTCCTGCTATTAAGTGAGAACCTGGCAAAATCTCAAGTCCCCATAAACCATGATAACACTTCTGCCTATGCAGGACTGTTCACAGAAACCCTGTACAACCATGTTAATAGCTGCACAGAGGTAGCTGTACCCACCAGGAAGAAGTACAGAACTAACTCGAAAAACAAGCCACCCTGGTGGAATCAAAAAATCAATCATCTGTATAACAGGAGGAAGAAAATCATGGCAAAATTAGGAGGTGAAATACCCAGCAGGATAAAAGCACTCTCATCAAACTAAATAAACAACTCAGAGGACAAATAAAGTCTACCAAAGCCAAATTTGAGGTAAGTTTGGCCTCCCAGGCCAAGGACAACAACAAAGCATTCTTTACTTATGTACGCAACGTCAAAGGCAATACACACAGTTTTGTGCAGAGCTCATTGTAAATGGAGCCACCTATACTAAGCCAGAAGATATAGCAAACCCCCTGGCTGATAAATTCAGCTCCAACTTTACTCCTCTCTCCCCCTCAACCTTCGCTCTAGAAAAATCATCAAATATAACTCCCCCTACTTTCACTAGGGAACAGGTCCTTAATGCTCTCTCTAAGACCAAGAACACTGCATAAATAGGCCCAGACAATATCCCAGGAAGTCTTTTAATAGCATGAAACATGACCTATCAGGGCCTCTGGAATTACTATTTACCTGTAGCCTCTAAATAGGATTCTTGCCTCTTGAATGGAGAAAGGCAACAGTCAACCCTCTGCACAAAGATAGGCCATCTACAGACACTGGAAACTACAGACCCATAAGTCTCATTAGTCTTATATGTAAAGCCATAGAAAGAATTATCATGGAGATGATCAAAAGAGATATAGTAAACCTCCAGACACTGGACCCAACCCAGTTTGGATTCATCAGGGGCAGATCATGTCTAGTCAAGCTAGTGGACTTTTTTGAGAAGGTCACCAAAGCTATGGATGAGGGCAAAATTATTCACACTGCCTACCTTGACCTGGCCAAGGCATTTGACACAATACCCCACTTGGGCATTGTTGAAATAATCAAGAGGGTAGGTACAAATCCATATGTCACACAGTGGATAGCCAACTGGCTCACAGACAGGACCCAGGAAGTTAGAATTGGGGAGTCCACCTCTATGAAGAGGCCAGTCATAAGTGGAGACCCTCAAGGATCAGTCTTTGGACCGCTCCTTTTTGGCATTTACTTCTCAGAAGTCAAGGCCAACGTCAGTGATCTCTGGCTGACTAAATTTGCAGATGTTTGCAAATTAGGAGCTGTCATTGAATCTCACACTGACATAATTGCTCTACAGGAGGGGCTGACACAGACTGGTCTCAGAGCCATGGACTAAAACTAAATGCCAAGAAATGCATAATAGTATCCTTTGGAAAGTCATTCATCTTTGGTAACTATCATATTGACAACACACCCCTTAGAGCTGACCCAGTAGTCAGGGACTTAGAGACACACATAGATAGTAATCTAGCCTTTGATCATCACATGTCTACAGTGGTGAGGAAATCATTCTATGCTGCACAACTTATAAGTCCAAGGAAGTCATTGTTCCACTGTATTCAGCATTCATCAAATCTTTGGTATGTACCTAACCAGGCATATCCAACAACTGGAACATCCACAGAGATTCTTCACTAAAAAAATACAGGGAGTACATAATATGTCCTATGCAGACAGCCTCAAGGCCCTATCCCTGTATTCTGTCTCCTACAGGCTTTTGAGGGGAGATCTATGCCTGGCATACAGGGCATTGTCAGACACTACTCTGACGGATCTCCTGCATATCCCCAAAACAAACAGCACAAGAATTACCCGTTCTAAAGACTTAAACCTTGCCTGTGATATAAATAGGACCTGCTGGAGAGATAGGTATGTATCCCAGAGACTACCCCATCTATGGATCAAGCTCCCCATCCATGTGAAGCAGAGTTCTTCCCTAACCCAATTCAAGTGCAACTTGGACAATTAGATGGGAAACTGGAAATCCATCCCTTGTTTGGCACTTATGTCTCTAATGGACACAGGTAGACTGTAAATGGTTCATGTCCCAGGCTCATGCTTACACTTATCAAGGGTAGCAGAACTTGTCAGAGATTTGGGATGCATGGCTAGGCTTAAAAAGACCCTTGTGGTCGTTAGCCTAGTAAACACCTATGAACCTATGACTGTATGATATGTGTGACATATGTGCAAGGACATGAGTGCATGTGTGTTAATAACATTTATTTAACAATGTGTTATGTAATGAATCCTGGCCCCTGACAGGCAACTGACTGTGACCTTCTCCTTGCTCATCCTGCTGAGTTGTGCAGCAGTGTGTCTCACAATAGAGTCTGCTATGACTAGGATGTTGGGTTGTATGAGGGTCTGCATTATGTTTTTTGAGTTGAGACACCATGCGTTATATGTGCATTTTGTGTGGTGGGTATTGATGAAAAAAGTAGACAGGAGTATAGGGAGATGAGGTGCATGGCAAAGAAAGAGGTGGCAAAGGCTAAGGATAAGGCGTATGGAGAGTTGTATGAAAGGTTGGACACTAAGGAGGGGGAAAAGGACCTGTACCGATTGGCTAGACATAGGGACTGAGCTAGTAAAGATGTGCAGCAGGTAAGGGCGATAAAGGATAATGAGGGAAACATACTCACAAGTGAGAAGAATGTGTTGAGCAAATGGAAAGAGTACTTTGAGAGGCTAATGATTGAAGAGAATGAGAGAGAGAGAGAGAGAGAGAGAAGGTTGAATGATGTGGGGATGGTGAACCAGGAAGTGCAAGGGATTAGCAAGGAAGAAGTAAGGACAGCTATGAAGAGGATGAAGAATGGAAAGGCTGTTGGTCCAGATGACATACCTATGGAAGCATGGAGGTGTTTAGGCAAAATGGCAGTGGAGTTTTTAACCATATTGTTTAATGAAATCATGAAAACTGAGAGGATGCCTGAGGAGTGGAGAAAAATATTTTTGGTACCAACTTTTAAGAATAAGGCTGATATGCAGAGCTGTAGTAGCTAAAGAGGGATAAAACTGATCAGTCACAGCATGAAGTTATGGGAAAGAGTAGTGGAAGCTAGGTTAAGAAGGGAGGTGATGACTAGTGATCAGCAGTATGGTTTTATGCCAGGAAGGAGCACTACAGATGGGATGTTTGCTCTGAGAGTGTTGATGGAGAAGTACAGAGAAGGTCAGAAGGAGTTGCATTGTGTCTTTGTGGATTTAGAGAAAGCATATGACAGGGTGCCTAGAGAGCAGTTGTGGTATTGTATGAGGAAATTGGGAGTGGCAGAGAAGCATGTAAGAGTAATAGAGGATATGTACGAGGGTAGTGTGACAGCGGTGAGGTCTGCGGTGGGAGTGACGGATGCGTTTAAGGTGGAAGTGGGATTACATCAAGGATCAGCTCTGACCCCTTTCTTATTTGCAATGGTGATGGAAAGGTTGACAGACGAGATCAGACAGGAGTCCCCGTAGACTATGGTGTTTGCAGATGACATTGTGATCTGTAGTGAGAGTAGGGAACAGGCTGAGTAGACCCTGGAGAGGTGGAGATGTGCTCTAGAAAGGAGAGGAATGAAGGTCAGCAGGACTAAGACAGAATATATGTGTGTGAATGAGAGGAAGGATAGAGGAATGGTGAGGATGCAGGGAGTAGAGTTGGCAAAGGTGGATGAGTTTAAATACTTGGGATCAACAGTTCAGAGTCATGGTAAGTGTGAAAAAGAGGTGAAGAAGAGAGTAGAGGCAAGGTAGAGTGGGTGGAGAAGAGTGTGAGAAGTGATTTGTGACAGACGAGTACCAGTAAGAGTGAAAGGGAAGGTCTACAAGAAGGTAGTGAGACCAGCTATGTTACATTGGTTGGAGACAGTGGCACTGACAAAAAGGCAGAAGTCAGAGCTGGACATGGCTAAGTTAAATATGCTAAGATTTGCACTGGGTGTGATGAGGGTGGACAGGATTAGTAATAAGTATATTAGAGGGTCAGCCCAGCTTGGATGGTTTAGAGACAAAGCCAGAGAGGCAAGATTGTGTTGGTTTGGACATGAGCTGAGGAGGGCTGCTGGGTATATTGGAAAAAGCATGTTAAGGATGAAGCTACCAGGTAAAAGGAAAAGAGGAAGGCCTAAGATAAGGTTTATGGATGTGGTGAGAGAGGACATGCAGGTGGTTGGTGTGACAGAGCAAAATGCAGAGGACAGGAAGAAATGGAAACAGATGATCTGCTGTGGTGACCCCTAATAGGAACAGCCGAAAGAAGAAGAAGAAGATTGCTTGAGTTGAGTGTTAGGTTGCTAAGGGTACTTGTTGCTATAGCTGCATCTGGGTGGCCTTTGAGGTTTAGGTAGATTAGTTTTAAGAGACTCTGCCTTTGTATGTCTATGTGTTTGGTCTGAAGTTTTTTAACAAAGCCTTAACATGGTGTTGTGCTGCTGACAACCTCGTTATTTATTATGACTGTGTGAAAGCTTTGCTTCCAATAAAACTATATAACTACATCTCTCACATACTGTGTATGTCATTTGATTTATAAATCAAATCCTAACACTGTTTATTTTCTCTGCAAATATTTCCTACAGTTTCTGTATGTCATTGTATAATTACCTTTCCAGTTTTACTAGCACAGAATCAAAGACTTACATCCTTAAATTTAATTTGGTCTAAAATATAGCCTTCCAAAATATTCCTTCCTTCACCTAACGTCACCAAAATTGTCAAGTGATAAGAAGAAACAACATCTACCATTTTGGTATCACTTTCTCTTAAATCACTGCTATAAACCATATAATTGCACCATATAATTGATTTCCATAGCTTTATAGCTCTGTTTAAATGCAAATTTCCTTTTTCTCCAAAAATATATTCTCAACCTTTAAATATCATTCCATTCTTTCCTATTCAACCTAACTTTCCTTGCTTTATTCCTTAAATCCGTGTTAACATACCCCAGCTGGATTATATCAGTTTGTATCACAACTTATACCTAGAACATTTCCAGCAATTTCTTTCACTCAAAATGGTATGAGCATACACAACTTGCAACATTTTCCTTTACATGTAATACAATTCATCACACATTTTTTTCTGGCCACACCACAACTATATTTAGCATGTTCATAGTTTAGTACTAAGCTAATTGCCCTTATGAACCATTTTAAGCCTAACCAATTATCCCTTGGGAGGCTCAACCGCTGCACGTTGTGCTTGCAAGACAAACACCTTAGCCATTAAGCCACCATCCCACCCTATGTTTGCAGTTTCTTATTATCATTATACCCAAACACTCTTTTCCCATATTTTAAATCATGCTGTTTTATTTCCATTTATCGATTCTACCCATTTCACTTGTTCTGCCACAGTAAAATTATTTCTATAAAACTTAAAAATTCAAAATCTATTATACTACTCTGCATCACTACCAATGTCTATCTCATTTAATATTTTATGATATTTGCATTTAAACAGGGCATCATTATTCATTTTCTACTGTTTTCCTTTTATCACTTTTCCTTGCTTCTTCTGCTACTCAAACTCACCCCTTTAGCAATTGATCATTTTTTCTCTTACTTAGAAATACTGCCATCTTCTTATTCATTCTCAGTATTTGCTGTTAATATTTAATATTTTTTATTAATATAGTACTATTATCCCTTCTATATTTCCTCCCCATTTGCTCTTGAAGTGCTTAACAATGGTAGTCTGAAAGGTTGGCATAATGGTTAAGGTGTTTACCTTATATACACGAGGAACATAGTTTGATTCTCACATGGGCTAAGTTTAAAGTTGCCCACAGGGACATTTAGCCTAATAGGGACATGTAGGTTGTGTTTCTTCTGCTTCTCTCTCACTTTCAAACCTTTCATTATTTGCTTCTTTTCCCCTGTTTCTGCCCTTCAATTTTTTTTCTCTTTTTTTCTTTGGATTTGCACTCAAACCAAAACTGTTCTTAGCTTCTATATAACCTGGAACTCATCTAACAATTAGATGTTCTCTTTCACACCTGTGCACATAGCTACAACTAGTGTGTAGTGAAAGAGGTAGCTGCCCCTGGTGCAATTTGTCAGGGGGCACAATTGTCATCTGTTGAAGGTGCGTGAGTACAGAGTCAACATTGCTTTATGAAGCCATGAGGATATTGTGGCTGCATAAATGAATGCAGATACAATATTTGTGGTTACAGTTAAGGCACCATGTGCATGAGGTTAGTCCTTAGTAACTGAAGTAAGCTACCTGTTATAGTTCCAGAAAAGTTACAGGATAAGAGAAGACCTTTTTTTTATTTCCTCAACCTTGATTTGAGGGGTGTGCCAGTTTATGGGTCTGCACAGGGCACAAGGTTCTGCCTATGCATTTCTCATAGTTGTGTCAAGTGTCCCTCTTTTCTACAAAAATAATAAACTTTAAATTGCAAGATATAATGCAAATTTCTTCTAAACACAAACACATTTATTATGTTTTCCAAAGGTAATCAATGATTGCTTTCTACTTTAAAATCTACAAAAATATTCTATTGTCATGCCATAAACCCTTTTAGTGTTTTAATATCAGTTATAATTTCAACATTATCACATAAAAGTTTGAATGTCTTTCTCCCACAGATCATAAGTCCTGAATTGTATAATCACGCTCATTCATTTCATTATGGCATTGCTTACAATTTAAAGTCAATCCAAGGTTTCTTTTTCTTCATATCACACTTGTTCACAAGGTTTTCTGACAGTACAACCTTCATAAATTTTATATCCAAAAAAAAAAAACCATGCATTGTCTAATGAGTTAAGGACTTAATGTAATCTAACTTAAAACCCAGTGGACTGATCACATTGTCTGAGACAAATATTCTACTAATGAGAGAGTGCTTGAAACTTCACGTGTTCTTACCATTGATCCCTCAGTGTGGAGAACTTCCACTTGCTTCAGTGTTTCATGCTTTACAATCCTTGCAACTCACCTTCAAATATTCACATCAAGGCTTCTTTTGTTGGCACCCTCAACTGCAGCAGATAAATTTTCAGCAGCAACTCTTTCCAAGTGTAGTGTTTCACTATGAGCATGAAACACACCATCTTACCTCCTCTTGTTCCAATAAAAGGAGCCCTTCCTCAGCTAGCAACATATTTAAACTACAAGGGGTGGTGAAACCCTCAAATCAGTCTTTGCTTCCACTCTGTCATGCAATAATTTACAAATGCCACTGATCAAATCTGGCCAACAAGTCATGTTTATCAGCATTCCATCTGTCAGTCCTCCGTTTTCATTGACTGTTTTCAGGTACTGGCATCTTTTCCTTAATTTCACGGTACTGCTTTTTTTAATCTTCTCTCTCCTTCATGTGAAACTTTGGACAGGGATTTCTTTTGGCTTAATATGGTTTCCAGAAGAGCTTCCATTTGTTCAGTATGGGAGTGTCCTTGGTGATCCTCAGTTTTACATGTCTGTCAGTGTATTACCCTCATACATCTACTGTATTAGAGCTGATCCAGTGGTTTACCGAGGTAAAGCTCTGATTATGACTCAGGTGACCTGCATTCAGTTAGCATCTCAAACATCTGACAATGCTGCAATGGAAGACAGATGTGTCTGTCATGGGAAGGTGGGACATTGGTGGCAGCGGGTGGCTACTTTCACAGCTCTTGGTAGTCAAGGCTGCATGCAAGGCCAAACTATTGCTTTGTTGGCAGGCCAAGAGGTATTAATGCCCTGGAGCACAGAGTGGAGACATGCAATTGGCATGTTTCATATCAAACATAGCTTAAGTATGACAGCACCATGCAAGCCAGTGCAGAGCTATTACCAAGTAAAAAGTTATAGACTTCTTAATGGCTATTAGCTGTGCAACCCTTCATGTTTGTCTATATACATATGCTTTTATATATATATATATATATATATATATATATATATATATATATATATATATATATATATATATATATATATATATATATATATATATATATAGGTCTACTTGAAAACAGCGACATGCCAAAACACTGACAACGAGAACACAGAGACCAGAAGATCAACAACTGAGATGACTGACAGTTTAAAAGCATGAAACTTCACATGCCCGACAAACCACAATCCCCACAATCAACAAAACAAAACAATACCTTTTCCGAAAAACACACACACAACACAAGCACACCAAAAACCTTACAAACCTACACTAAACCTTACATACACAACTATCTATGCATTAACCTTAACCCAAACCCTAACCCTAAGGTCCATCACTTTCGCACACTCACCTAACCCGTGCCCTAACCCTAACTGACTTAACCCGCCCCAATCCTAAAGTCTGTCACTATTGCACACTTACCTTACCCGCACCCTAACCCTAACTCCCTTAATCCGCCCCTTAACCTAAAGTCTGTCACTATTGCACACTTACCTTAACATGTCGGTGTTCTCAGCATCGGGCTTTTAAACTGTCGGTTATCTCAGTTGTTGATCTTCCGGTCTCAGTGTTCTCGTCGTCGGTGTTTTGGTGTGTCGGTGTTTTCAAGTAGACCCTATATATATATATATATATATATATATATATATATATAAGATATTGGAATGGGTAGTGACTCTGTGGGTGATTGTGAACTCAGTGCTATGTCTGGAAGAGTGACCCCAGCCATAAACAATGGAAGCGAATTACAAAAGAAAAAAAAAACTGTTTCTTCTAGTGGTATATTAACCTTGTGCTACGACATCCATCCATCTCTACAGTGCTGTAAACTTCCTTTCAGAAGGTATGATAACATCCTATCCAAGATCAGATAGCTGTTAGTTTTGGAGTTTCTAAGTTTTTCACACTCTATAGTGTTCTTAAGCAGGTTGTAAACATGTCTTTAGTAATGAAAATTTGATTTTTTGCAGACGTAGCCATGTTTTTCTTATCTCACATTTGTGCTTTGAATAAGTCACTGAGCTGTAACAAATGTGATACTGAATTAATTATTGAAAAATATGCAAATAATAAATATCTGGTTGGTAATACATAATAAGGGTTAAGGCTTTTGTAAGTAACTCCACCCTGAGTTCAAAGGTTAGATTCTTTCAATGATTACTTGCAAACAGACCTCTCTGATGGTGTAGAGGGAAAAAGCCCTTACAATATCCCAAGCATCCAGAATTCCATTCTCACTGAAGAAGGGAAGATGGCCTTGTCTATCCTAGAGGAAATGGAGTCTGATGGGTGGTCCTTTGTTGCATTCTGGTTGAGGCTTGTGCTCTGAAAGACATGAATGGGTAGGGGAGTGGAACAAGAGAGTCAGGTATGGCCCCCATACAGGACTGGTGGTGATGTATATGCTTGAGTCATTCCTGATAGCCCATCTACCCAGATTCTCCCACATTATCACAATAAGGAAGTATGTTAAGGCTTGGAAAAGAATTCCAGAGTTGCTCAGCATAATGCAAGCTGATATAGGGGAGGAGAGAAGGCTGGTGGTCTTGTGGCTCGGTACAGCCTTCGGTATGTTCATTTCAGCCCTAGTATAGTATAAGCCAGACTATCCGGTGATGGAATGGCCTCACCCATACCTCTCAACTTGTTTGCTTAAACATTCTAGACAGGTTCAAAAGTAATGGGGGGAGGGACCAAAATCCAGGTCAGAATTTTAAATATTACTGTTATAAACTTAGAAAGTTGCCAAAATAAAAGCTTTTGCATTAACATGCATTTTTCTGAAGGATATGAAGTCTGAAAGACAAATGTCAGTCATTATTAAGTACCTGCAGTCCTCAATTATTTGCCAGACAACCACAAAGTTTATGAGGAACAGACCAAAAATATGAGTTAAACACATACCTTTCAACCACTTAGAGCAAGAAATCTGGAAAAAGCCATAAATAAAAGTGGGACAAAGGCCCAAAAATAGGGCCAATTTTTTAAATATTGCTCTTACAAACTTAGAAAGTTGATAGAATAAGAGGTTTTGTATTAACATTAATTTTCTGAAGGATATGAAATCTGAAACTCAAATGTCTGTCATTATTTTCTATCTTCAGTCTTTAATGATTTATCACTAATGTGCCAGAAAACCACAATTTTGTGAAAAACAGGCAAAAGAATATGAGGCTAAACTCTGGACATTCTGTGAAGATCTGTACAGTTGAGAGGTATGGGTAAACATCTAGATTTTTTTGCCTACAGGAAACATGCCAATGATGAAACCGATGAAGGACCAAAAAGACAAAAAATCCAAACAAAGCATCCTTGGAAGTGTCCTGAATATAGGCAAGTAAGGTTAAAATGGTAAAAAAAAAAAAATACTGTAAAGTGTAAATGTATGAACCATAGCTTATGTGCATGTAACATTCTATTTTCTTCTAATTTTTATTAATGTATATTGAGTTTTTATTTCTATTTTATGTTTATGACTCTTTCTTGAACTGATTTTTCTTTAGTCTTCCATTCTCTGTTGGACTGAAAATTAAAAAAAAAAATACATCTTTACACACTCTGGCTTTGAAATACAGGAAGCTGTCGTGTACCAGGTATTATAAATGGCAATAGTATTCTCTATATAATGAGATTATAATACTTATGACTGGCCTGAAAAAAACTATACAGGGATGAGAGTACCTGCCAAGTTATTAATGGACATATGAAATAAAATGTATTAAATAGCTCATGTATGAGCCAATGCTTAGTAGCCTAACAGGACAAATTAGTATTGGCTGTTATTGTGTGCACTATGAATTGGAATACTGTTTGTAAATCACAGAAAATACTGCAGTATGCTGGTGAGCTGAAATGCAACAATAAAAAATATTAGTTAATTTTACAGCTGAGAATGAAACAATTTAATACAGATCCTTGCTGGTTAAATGATGCCACAGTACAGAGTAGCAAATCATATGTGCTAGGTAAAATGCAACAGACAAATAAAATGTGACTACAGTAGATTCTTAAGAAGCTTATAAATGACACGGAAGATAATAAAAATAGGAAAAACTTGCAGGAGTAGAGTTTCTTCACCCTCTAGGATTTTTTTTCTAAATAAAAATAGTCCAGAAAAGCCAAGAAATTGACAGTGCATATTGAAAAAATACAGAAATAAAAAGGCATAAAATGCTTGGCATATTGCTGCTTAAGGAATCAGACACAATGTACTGACAACGGCAGCTGTAAACATATGTCAGGCATGCTATTATACTGGAAATGCACTGTGCAATATAGCAATGCTGTGCGTGTGAGCTGAAGCAGAGAAGTGTTTTTTTAGCTTGTAATGGATTCAGACAGCTTTACTAACTGATAAAAATGGCAAATAATTATACTTCATCACAAAAGAGACATCAGAAACATTGCAAATACTGTTGAGATGAACTGATGTTCACTCTGCTTCTGACAGCAGTACACTGTGGCCTATAATGCACAGGCCTTCTGTTACTTTTTTACTAATTTCAGATAAACCATGAAGTTATTAACATTGCCACTAAGAAGCTTTGAAAGAATGCCTGTCTGTTATCCAAGGTTGTAACATTAAAGTCATTGCACAGACAGAAACTTTGTTTTTAGAAAAACTAGCTAGCATTTGTAATATTTTTGTTTGAGGACCTATATTTCCCTGAATAGAATGTAAAGAAGATATGTTACACTGTTTATCATTAAATACTAAATCTGCTTTTCCAGTGTTTTGACCATCTTGTTATCTTGGAACAAGTGCAATTTGATATGTTTAACAGTGCCACACCCTATATTCACAGTGCACTTTCATTTAGAATTTGTTTAAGATTTAAAATGCTAATGTTTGAATATGGCTACCATGGTTTATCACATCTGGTTTAAACATACCAGGTTAGCTAACAATTACTAGCATATGCATGAGAAATGCCAAGTACAGAATGTGTTAGTGTGTGCACATGCCTGATGTTAAGAACATCATCAGTGAAAGATCGCAGGTCTCCTGTAGTCATTGTTACAATCAGAGAAGACTTGAGAAGAACATGAGCATTCTGTTTTTTAGCACCTTCCAGCACTTCTCCAAGTTTGTGCGATCTTGGAGTTAGAATAGATAGATAGATAGATAGATAGACAGACAGACAGACAGACAGATAGATAGATAGATAGATAGATAGATAGATAGATAGATAGAAAGATCAATAGATAGACTTTAGGACAAGCAGATTTTGCCTCATGGAATGGGGTGCAGGGGGACTTGCCCAATGCAAAATAAAATGGTTATATGTTCTGCGTTCTCAGGTTGTCCCAGAAATGAGGCCTTCTGGAGACTTTCAAAAATGACTGACATTTTAAAACAGAATCCCTTTACTTTATTTATCATAAATGAGGGATTTATTGTAATAATGATGAATGGATAGAATGATTTACTATTTAGAATGCAATAGGTTGTCGTAGTCTAGGTATCTAACTCAGGGACACTAATCTTCCATTTTTCCAGGAATAATGTCAGAAAATCCTGAACTTGCACCATCTGTGTATTAGAAAAACATCTGATTCTCATGAATTTTGGCAATTCAGGCTATACAGCTCATGCACCACAACCTGCATTTCTTGTTATATTTATTGCTTATGATACGGAAAGCTTGCTTAATTGGAAGCTGTATGCATAAAATGTTTTGCATGTGTATCTATATTTATATATCTGTATATATCTATATGATATATTTATACCTATATCACATATATATATCTATATATATATATATATATATATATATATATATATATATATATATATATATATATATATATATATATATATATATATATATATATATATATATATATATATATATATATATATATATATATATATATATATATATATGTATATATATACATATATATATATATATATATATATAGATAAATATATATAGATACATCACAGTAGCGACCAAAATTAACAGTGATATATATATATATAATATATATATATATATATATATATATATATATATATATATAGAGAGAGAGAGAGAGAGACAGAGAGAGAGAGAGAGAGAGAGATCACAGTAGTGACCAGAAATTACATACATTTCATTAAAAATAAGTATAATTCTCAGATTATATCTCATTGAAATAGAACTTCATTTTTAGAGAACTGTAAATCAGTATCAAACATCAAAATAAATAAACCGATTCATAAAACAGGATCTTGTCTCAGTGTACACAACTGTGCAATCAGTTAGATCGAGGCAAATATCTTTTGGCTTCAGGAAAGCTTTCAAGATTGCTCTGCAGAGGAACTCTACAGCTCAACTTTATACCTTGTTGATGAGTCCAGGAGTCTTTTTAGCAAGTGATGCAGCCAACTGTGTTGATAAACATAGTTTCTTCTGACCAAGGAGTATTATTTATTTTATTTATTTATTCCAGTTTGATGACCGGGGAGGTCCACTGGGCTCGGGGAGCCTGTTTTCAGTGAAGACCCGGGAAGAAAAGCTCCAACAATACATAGTTACATGAATAATTACTAAGAAACTATGCATAATTGACAAATAAACAGGTAGCATTCATAAAGAAACAAACAATTACAATTTTGTTTAGGTGTAAAAAACAGGCAAATGGCCTTGAGGCTAGATTTTTACAGTATAGTTATATATACATAATACAAATGAGCAAGGTTAGCGAGGTGAGAGGGTAACCAGGAGTAAAAGTGGAGGGGACCTTGAGAGGTATAGGGTGAAGAGTACAGTTGCATTTCCTGTTTATGTAAAGGTGAGAATGAAGAAGAGTTTTAAAGTTTTCGAGGTTATCGTAGGTCCTAAGAGTGGAGGGAAGAGCATTCCATCAGTTCATGAAAACTTAGTGTCGCTTTCTTAATGTGCACTTTTTGATGGCATCGACATCTACTTGGAAGTGTACAAGATATACTCATTGCACCAATGAGTAATTTAAATAAGAATCAGAAGAAATAACAGGCAGCAAGTAGACATGCATTAGGTGTACTTTTGACATTAAGGCACATGAGCTGTAATTCCTGTGGTACAGGGTTTGATTCCCTCAGCCTTTATTTGCCTACAGTGTGACCTTCAGCAAGTCACCTAACTAGACATTACTTCTGGACCATCCCTTAAAAGCAACTGTGTGTCAAGTGGGCCTACCTGGTTAACAAATGGGTGTCATTAATACTGGAGACTAAATTGTCCATAGTGTGAGTGTATGCATGTATGCATGTGATATGAGATGAGGAACAAGCTGGCAACCTACTTCTGTGCTCCACCCTTTGCCTTGAAAACTCTGTGGGTTGGAGGTTGGTATAATGATTAAGGTTAAGGTATTTACCTCACAGACACAAGGTCATCATCATTCTCTTTCGGCTTTTCCCGTTAGGGGTCGCCACAGCGGATCATCTCTTTCCATTTCTTCCTATCCTCTGCATCTTGCTCTGTCACACCAACCGCCTGCATAAAGGAGTAGAGTTTCTTCACTGTAGGATTTTTTTTTTCTAAATAAAAATAGTCCAGAAAAGCCAAGAAATTGACAGTACATATTGAAAAAATACAGAAATAAGAATCCATAAAATGCTTGGCATATTGCTGCTTAAGGAATCAGACACAATGTACTGACAACGGCAGCTGTAAACATATGTCAGGCATGCTATTACACTGGAAATGCACTGTGCAATATAGCAATGCTGTGCGTGTGAGCTGAAGCAGAGAAGTGTTTTTTTAGCTTGTAATGGATTCAGACAGCTTTACTAACTGATAAAAATGGCAAATAATTATACTTCATCACAAAAGAGACATCAGAAACATTGCAAATACTGTTGAGATGAACTGATGTTCACTCTGCTTCTGACAGCAGTACACTGTGGCCTATAATGCACAGGCCTTCTGTTACTTTTTTACTAATTTCAGATAAACCATGAAGTTATTAACATTGCCACTAAGAAGCTTTGAAAGAATGCCTGTCTCTTATCCAAGGCTGTAACATTAAAGTCATTGCACAGACAGAAACTTTGTTTTTAGAAACACTAGCTAGCATTTGTAATATTTTTGTTTGAGGACCTATATTTCCCTGAATAGAATGTAAAGAAGATATGTTACACGGTTTATCATTAAATATTAAATCTGCTTTTTCAGTGTTTTGACCATCTTGTTATCTTGGAACAAGTACAATTTGATATGTTTAACAGTGCCACACCCTATATTCACAGTGCACTTTCATTTAGAATTTGTTTAAGATTTAAAATATGTTTGAATATGGCTACCATGGTTTATCACATCTGGTTTAAACATACCAGGTTAGCTAACAATTAGTAGCATACGCATGAGAAATGCCAAGTACAGAATGTGTTAGTGTGTGCACATGCCTTATGTTAAGAACATCATCAGTGAAAGATCGCAGGTCTCCTGTAGTCATTGTTACAATCAGAGAAGACTCGAGGAGAACAAACATGAGCATTCTGTTTTTTAGCACCTTCCAGCACTTCTCCAAGTTTGTGCGATCTTGGAGTTAGAATAGATAGATAGATAGATAGATAGATAGATAGATAGATAGATAGATAGATAGATAGATAGATCAATAGATAGTCTTTAGGACAAGTAGATTTTGCCTCATGGAATGGGGTGCAGGAGGACTTGCCCAATGCAAAATAAAATGGTTATATGTTCTGCGTTCTCAGGTTGTCCCAGAAATTAGGCCTTCTGGAGACTTCCAAAAATGACTGACATTTTAAAACAGAATTCCTTTACTTTATTTATCATAAATGAGGGATTTATTGTAATAATGATGTATAGATAGAATGATTTACTATTTAGAATACAATAGGTTGTCGTAGTCTAGGTATCTAACTCAGGGACACTAATCTTCCAGTTTTCAAGGAATAATGTCAGAAAATCCTGAACTTGCACTGTCTGTGTATTAGAAAAACATCTGATTCTCATGAATTTTGGCAATTCAGGCTATACAGCTCATGTACCACAACCTGCATTTCTTGTTATATATATTACTTATAATACGGAAAGCTTGCTTAACTGGAAGCTGTATGCATAAAATGTTTTGCATGTGTATCTATATTTATATATCTGTATATATCTATATATATATTTATACCTATATCTATCTATATATATCTATATATCTATATATATATATATATATATATATATATATATATATATAGATATATATATATATATATATATATATATATATATATATATATATATATATATATATATATATATATATATATATATATATATATATATATATATATGTATATATATATATATATATATATATATATATATATAGATAGATAGATATAGATAAATATATAGATATACATCACAGTAGTGACCAAAAATTATATATATATATATATATATATATATATATATATATATATATATATATATATATATATAGAGAGAGAGAGAGAGACAGAGAGAGAGAGAGAGAGAGAGAGATCACAGTAGTGACCAGAAATTACATACATTTCATTAAAAATAAGTATAATTCTCAGATTATATCTCATTGAAATAGAACAACATCAAAATAAATAAACTGATTCATAAAACAGGAGCTTGTCTCAGTATACACAACTGTGCAATCAGTTAGATCGAGGCAAATATCTTTTGGCTTCAGGAAAGCTTTCAAGATTGCTCTGCAGAGGAAATCTACAGCTCAACTTTATACCTTGTTGATGAGTCCAGGAGTCTTTTTAGCAAGTGATGCAGCCAACTGTGTTGATAAACATAGTTTCTTCTGACCAAGGAGTATTATTTATTTTATTTATTTATTCCAGTTTGATGACCGGGGAGGTCCACTGGGCTTGAGGAGCCCGTTTTCAGTGAAGGCTCGGGGATAAAAGCTCCAACAATATATAGTTACATGAATAATTACTAAGAAACTTTACATTACTGACAAATAAACAGGTAGCATTCATAAAGAAACAAACAATTACAATTTTGTTTATGTGTAAAAAACAGACAAATGGCCTTGAGGCTATATTTTACAGTATAGTTATTTATACATAATACAAATGAGCAAGGTTAGCTAGGTGAGAGGTTAACCAGAAGTAAAAGTGGAGGAGACCTTGAGAGGTATTGTGTGAAGAGTACAGTTGCATTTCCTGTTTATGTAAAGGTGAGAATGAAGAAGAGTTTTAAAGTTTTCGAGGTTATCGCAGGTCCTAAGAGTGGAGGGAAGAGCATTCCATCAGTTCATGAAAACTTAGTGTTGCTTTCTTAATGTGCACTTGGTGATGGCATCGACATCTACTTGGAAGTGTACAAGATATACTCATTGCACCAATGAGTAATTTAAGTAAGAATCAGAAGAAATAACAGGCAGCAAGTAGACATGCATTAGGTGTACTTTTGACAGAGTTGGCTCATGGCATTAAGGCGCATGAGCTGTAATTCCTGTGGTACAGGGTTTGATTCCCTCAGCCTTTATTTGCCTAGTGTGACCTTCAGCAAGTCACCTAACTAGACATTACTTCTGGACCATCTCTTAAAAGCAACTGTGTGTCAAGTGGGCCTACCTGGTTAACAAATGGGTGTCATTAATACTGGAGACTAAATTGTCCATAGTGTGAGTGTATGCATGTATGCATGTGATATGAGATGAGGAACAAGCTGGCAACCTACTTCTGTGCCCCACCCTTTGCCTTGAAAACTCTGTGGGTTGGAGGTTAGTATAATGATTAAGGTTAAGGTATTTACCTCACAGACACAAGGTCATCATCATTCTCTTTCGGCTTTTTCCCGTAGGGTCGCCACAGCGGATCATCTCTTTCCATTTCTTCCTATCCTCTGCATCTTGCTCTGTCACACCAACCGCCTGCATGTCCTCTCTCACCACGTCCATAAACCTTATCTTAGGCCTTCCTCTATTCCTCTTACCTGGCAGCTCCATCCTTAGCATCTTTTCCCAATATACCCATCATCCCTCCTCAGCACATGTCCAAACCAACGCAATCTCGTCTCTCTTGCTTTGTCTCCAAACTGTCCAACATGAGCTGACCCTCTAATATACCGATTCCTAATCCTATCCATCCTAGTCACACCGATTGCAAATCTTAACATCTTTAACTCTGCCACATCCAGCTCTGACTCCTGCCTTTTTGTCAATGCCACTGTCTCCAACCCATATAACATAGCTGGTCTCACTACACTCTTGTAGACCTTCCCTTTCACTCTTACGGATACCCGTCTGTCACAAATCACTCCTGACACTCTTCTCCACCCATTCCACCCTGCCTGTACTCTCTTCTTCACCTCTCTTCCACATTCACCATTACTCTGAACTGTTGATCCCAAGTACTTAAACTCGTCCACCTTTACCAACTCTACTCCTGCATCCTCACCATTCCTCTACCCTCCCTCTCATTTACACACATATATTCTGTCTTAGCCCTGCTGACCCTCATTCCTCTGCTCTCTAGAGCATATCTCCACCTCTCCAGAGTCTCCTCAACCTGATTCCTACTCTCACTACAGATCACAATGTCATCTGCAAACATCATAGTCCACGGGCCTCCTGTCTGATCTCATCTGTCAACCTGTCCATCACCACTGCAAATAAGAAAGGACTCAGAGCTGATCCTTGATGTAATCCCACCTCCACCTTAAACGGATCTGTCACTCCCACTGCAGTCCTCACCACTGTCACACTACCCTCGTACATATCCTGTACCACTCTTACGCCCTTCTCTGCCACTCCGACTTCCTCATACAATACCACAACTCTTCTCTAGGCACCCTGTCATATGCTTTCTCCAAGTCTACAAAGACGCAATGCAACTCCTTCTGACCTTCTCTGTATTTCTCCATCAACACTCTCAGAGCAAACATTGCATCTGTAGTGCTCTTTCCTGGCATGAAACCATACTGCTGATCACTAATCATCACCTCCCTTCTTAACCTTGCTTCCACTACTCTTTCCCATAACTTCAAGCTGTGACTAATCAGTTTTATCCCTCTGTAGTTACTGCAGCTCTGCACATCACCCTTATTCTTAAAGATAGGTACCAAAACACTTTTCTCCACTCCTCAGGCATCCTCTGACTTTCCAAAATTTCATTAAACAATCTAGTTAGAAATTCCACTGCCATTTCTCCTAAGCACCTCCATGCTTTCCATTGGTATGTCATCTGGGCCAACAGCCTTTCCATTCTTCATCCTCTTCATAGCTGCCCTTACTTCCTCCTTGCTAATCTGTTTCACTTCCTGATTCACTATCCCCACATCATCCAACCTTCTCTCTCTCTCATTCTCTTCATTCATCAGCCTCTCAAAATACTCTTTCCATCTACTCAACACACTCTCCTCTCTTGTGAGTACCTTTCCCTCACTATCCTTTATCACCCTTACATGCTGCACATCTTTCCCAGCTCTGTCCCTCTGTCTAGCTAATCGGTACAGGTCCTTTTCTCCCTCTTTAGTGTCCAATCTCTCGTACAACTCTCCATATGCCCTATCCTTAGCTTTTGCCACCTCTCTCTTTGCCATGCCTCATCTCCTTATACTCATGTCTACTTTCTTCATCTCTTTGACAATCCCACTTCTTCTTCGCCAGCCTCTTCCTCTGTATACTCTCCTGTACTTCCTCATTCCACCACCAGGTCTCCTTGTCCTCCTTCCTCTGTCCAGATGTCACACCAAGCACCTTTCTAGCAGTCACCCTTACTAGTTCTGCTGTAGTTACCCAGCTATTCGGTAACTCTCCACTGCCTCCCAGTGCCTGTCTTAACTCTTCCCTAAACTCCACTTCACAATCACCCTTTTTAACTTCCACCATTTAATCCTTGGCACAGCTTTCACATTCCTCCTCCTCTTCTTGATCACCAACGTCATTCTACATACCACTAATCTATGCTGCTTAACTACACTTTCACCTGCCACCACTTTACAGTCTCCAATCTCCTTAAGACTGGCCCTCCTACATAGTATATAATCAACTTGTGAGCATCTTCCTCCACTCTTGTACGTCACCCTATGCTCCACCCTCTTCTTAAAATACGTATTCACCACAGCCATGTCCATCCTTTTCAAAATCCACAATCATCTGACCTTCTGCATTCCTCTCCTTAACACCATACCTACCCATCACTTCCTCATCCCTCTGTTCACTTCACCAACATGCCCATTAAAGTCCGCTCCAATCACTAGTCTCTCACCCTTGGGTACACTCACCACAACTTCATCCAACTCACTCCAAAATTTCTCTTTCTCTTCCATCGCACACCCAACTTGAGGAGCATATGCACTAACAACATTCATCATTACACCATCAATTTCGAGCTTCATAAACATCACTCGGTCAGACACTCTCTTCACGTCTAAAACACTCTTGGCATATTGTTCCTTTAGTATAACCCCTACCCCATTTCTCCTGCCATCCACACCATGATAAAACAATTTGAACCCGTTTCCTAAACACCTGGCCTTACTTCCCTTCCATCTGGTCTCTTGCACACACAATATATCAACCTTCCTTCTCTCCATCATATCAGCTAGCTCTCTTCCTATACCAGTCATACTGCCAACATTCAAAGTTCCTACCCTCACTGCTACACTCCTAACCTTCCTGCTATCTTCCTGCCTTTGGGCACGCCTTCGCCCTCCTCTTCTCCTTGGTACAGGGTTTAATTCTTACCTTTGGGAACCTGGCTAAGTTTAAAATGGCTTGCAAGGGCAGCTAACCTAGTACTTACATATGACCCTATGAATAGCAATGGCTATCCACAGGGTCATTCTAGGAGTTGGCTTTGACTCACAAGAGAGAGATAAAGCAAATGAGAGAAGGTACTAAATTTCTGGGTTGACCATTCCAGGAATAATACCATTCTTGGATACAATAAGGGACAGCTACAACCACATATGTGAAGATTAGTCATAAGCTTTTATGCAAAGTGATGCATACATTCCTGCAAGTTACTACAGACATGCACAAGTACATCTCAGGAAAAAAACATGCTCCCTTGCCTTCTGGGTGCTTCTCTCACAAGGAATTCATCATATGTCAGAGATAGAACCCACATGGTCAGAATCGCAGGTGCCATGTCCGAATCCAAACCAGTTACAAGTGGCATCCCACAGTGCTCAGTTCTGGGACCTCTCTTGTTCGGTATATACTTCTCTGAGGTTCAAGCTAACATGGGGGGATTATGGCTGACAAAGTTCGCAGATGACTGCAAACTGGGGGCCATAATCGAATCTCCAGCTGACACAAGCATCCTCCAAAAGGGTCTTGCAGAGACGGATGCTTGGTGCCAGAGCCATGGCCTCAAGCTAAATGCTAAAAAGTGCATAGTCATCCCCTTTGGGAAAAACAAGGTGCCCACAAATTACTACATAGATGGTAATCCATTAAGTATGGAAGAAGTAATTAGAGATTTGGGGACCAACGTAGATAGCAATCTCTCCTTTGATAATCACGTTGCCAAAGTGGTTAGAAAGGCCTTCTATATAGCCCACCTTATCATGAAAGGGTTCGCATCTAGATCAAGAGAGGTCATTGTGCCCCTCTACTCGTCACTCATCAGGCCCATAATTGAATACAATGCCCCTTTTGGGATGTACCTTACCCGACACCTGCAGCAACTGGAGAGACCCCAAAAGTACCTCACCAAGAGGATCATGGGCTACAAACAGATGTCCTATGCAGCTCGGCTAAAGAAACTCTAGCTCTACTCAGTTGCTTACCGCCTACTCAGAGGCGATCTATGCCTGATGTACAAAGCCATGTCAAACCCAGAATTAATGGACATGCTCCACCTCAAAAAATCCAAGTCCCTTAGAGCTACACACTCCAGGGACCTAAACCTCAGCACAAAAATAAATAGGACATGCTGGAGGGACAGATTCATTTCCCAGAGGCTCCCCTCACTCTGGAATATAATCCCAATTCATGTTAGACATAGCCCCTCGCTGACCCTCTTCAAGCGAAATCTGGACGCATGGATGGGAAATCGCAAATTCCCCCCTGGGATCTCTTCTGTGTCCCTGCTAGACAGAGGCACAGTAAACTAATCTTAAAAGGGTACCTTCTCTGACCTACTTTACAGAGGCACAGTAGGCTAATCTAATAGGGAGGTGGAAGCCAAATACACTCTGGCTAGGCTTATAAATGCCCTAGGGCAGATAGCCTAGTATCTACCTATGAACCTATGTTATTTCTGGATTCAGTAGGTTTACAATATGAAAATCTTATGTTATTTTATATAACCCTAAAAAGTCAGAATTATCATTATTATATTGAATGTGTCAGAATATTTCTATTCAGTTATTTTTTAAAAGTGAACAATGTATACCTTTTTCAGTGTTTCATTTTTGGTTATCGGTTGTTTGGAACAATTTATACCTTAATGCACCATCTTGTCCACTACAGTGCTGGTACTTTCTATGCTTATGATGAGCACTTATAGTGACCTCCTGTGTGTGCTGTGTAGAGGTATATAGACCTGGTTATGGCCCAGGCAATTCAGGTTCAGTTTGTGGTTCTGATGCTTGACAGAGTAGCCAAGGGAGAATGGGTGTGCCCATCCCGAAGGGCAGGACACATGCTTCCACATTTGCTTAAAAATAGAGAAATGCACATATGGG
This sequence comes from Protopterus annectens, assembly GCF_019279795.1. Taxonomy (NCBI): domain Eukaryota; kingdom Metazoa; phylum Chordata; order Ceratodontiformes; family Protopteridae; genus Protopterus; species Protopterus annectens. The sequence goes on along the minus strand of NC_056726.1, from coordinate 1,581,743,211 downwards.
CCCACAGATTTGTTTTCAGTTCACTGAGCCATACCTTATTAGTAGACATAACAGCAAGTATATAAGAACATGTACTTGCAAAGATAAAGTATTATGGGGTCATGTGGTGATGGAGATAGCACACCCTCCCAGCCATGGTTAGAAATAGGCCATTCTTAAAATGTCCTCTTACTGGGATGCCAGAGGACAGAAAATATCCTCATAGATTCCTGAACATTGGCTATCCTCCATAGAATTCTGCACCTCTAACCCCCAGCATTGGGCATGTATTCCCAGTGGACTGGAGAACTACCACTAAAAGGACCCTAGCTATGACCCTAGCTATTACTTATCTTCTTCCCTCTCTTACCTGTGGTGCTCCATTATTCACCAACTTACTTTCTACCCTAATCAGCACTGTATAACTTTACATTCTCTAAATTGGCTTGAACTAGCACATTATCTCTCCCATATTAAATTAATTTCAGCCCATAAAATAACACATAAGCCCTCAGTATGTCCGGCCCTCGCTTCCTTATTCAGCAACTACCTTCCCAACAGGTCCCTTAGATCTAAGAATCAACATCTACTACAAATACATAAACCAAAACCTCCTGCCAGACGACTTTTATACTCCCACTCTATAGCTAGACTCTGGAACTCTCTTCTTCTCACTATTAGAGCCAACCCTCAAATTCCTCATTTTATAACTTTCCCTCAAATTCTTCATTTTATAACTTTCCCTCAAATTCTTCACTTTATAACCTTCCTTACATAACTATCTCTCTTCCATTTGGAATTGTAACTGCTCTATAACCCCTACATTTAAAGCCTAACACTACTCTTTCCTCACTACTCCTACTTGTAACCCACTTTACGTTATTGTATAACCTAGTTACTCATATTCCTATCAGAAACCTTATCTTCACTTCTATATCTTCTATTTCTTTTCCCTTCTCTTCTCTAATTCCTGCAATGCTCCCCGTATTTCTCTTTCTATAGCTATACATAAATAAATAAAAAAAATTCAGTAAGTGTGTGTGTGTGTGTGTGTGTGTGTGTGTGTGTGTGTGTGTGTGTGTGTGTGTGTGTGTGTACTGCAATCATTTTAAGCCAAACATTTTGGTCACTCTGTGAGCCATCTGCAAAGTGTAGCCCGTGGCACCTTTACTAACCTGAGAGGCCAAAAGAAGTACAACACAAGTAATAAGTTTATAAAGTATATGACATGCAGCTAAAACCAGTGCATTACATACTGTTATAGCCTTACTGTGGATTAAGCTAAGCAGGTTCCTGGATTTTCTAATTACAACACATTTCACCTTGGGAGTGAATAGTTTACAGAAGATAGCACCCACTAAACTGCAATTTATTATACCATTCTTAGCTGATGCTGAAAACTTAGGACATGGTGCTTTAATATTTTCCTGGAGATAATGAATGCCCCTAGAGACTGCTATATAATATAGTCATCTTTTCTGAGGCCTGCCTTGACATCGCTTTCATCATCTTCTTTCAGCTGCTCCCATTAGGAGTCGCCACAGCGGATCATCTCTTTCCATTTCTTCCTGTCCTCTGCATCTTGCTCTGTCACACCAACCACCTGCATGCCCTCTCTCACCAAATCCATAAACCTTATCTTAGGCCTTCCTCTTTTGCTGTTACCTGGTAGCTTCATCCTTAGCATCATTTTCCCAATATACTCAGCATCCCTTCTCAGCACATGTCCAAACCAACATAATCTTGCCTCTCTGGCTTTGTCTACAAACCTTCCAACCTGGGCTGACCCTCTAATATACTTATTCCTAATCCTGTCCACCCTCGTCACACCCAGTGCAAATCTTAACATCTTTAACTCTGCCACATCCAGCTCTACCTCCTGCCTTTTTGTCAATGCCACTGTCTCCAACATAGCTGGTCTCACTACCCTCTTGTAGACCTTCCCTTTCACTCTTACTGGTACTCATCTGTCACAAATCACTCCTGACACTCTTCTCCACCCACTCCATCCTGCCTGTAATCTCTTCTTCACCTCTCTTCCACACTCACCATTACTCTGAACTGTTTATCCCAAGTACTTAAACTCATCCACCTTCGCCACCTCTACTCCCTGTATCCTCACCATTCCTCTATCCTCCCTCTCCTTCACACACATATATTCTGTCTTAGTCCTGCTGACCTTCATTCCTCTCCTTTCTAGAGCACATCTCCATCTCTCCAGGGTCTCCTCCACCTGTTCCCTACTCTCACTACAGATCACAATGTCATCTGCAAACATCATAGTCCATGGGAGTCCTGCCTGATCTCATCTGTCAACCTGTCCATCACCATTGCAAATAAGAAAAGTCTCAGAGCTGATCCTTGATGTAATCCCACCTCCACCTTAAACACATCCGTTACTCCCAATGCAGACCTCACCGCTGTCACACTACCCTCGTACATATCCTGTACCACTCTTACATACTTCTCTGACACTCCCGACTTCCTCATACAATACCACAACTCCTCTCTAGGCACCCTGTCATATGCTTTCTCTAAGTCAACAAAAACACAATGCAACTCCTGACCTTCTCTGTACTTCTCCATCAACACTCTCAGAGCAAACATTGCATCTGTAGTGCGCTTTCCCGGCATGAAACCATACTGCTGATCACTAATCATCACGTCCCTTCTTAACCTAGCTTCCACTACTGTTTCCCATAACTTCATGCTGTGACTGATCAACTTAATCCCTCTGTAGTTATTACAGCTCTGCACATCACCCTTATTCTTAAAAATTGGTACCAAAAGACTTTTTCTCCATTCCTCAGGCATCATCTCACTTTCCAAGATTTCATTAAACAATCTGGTTAAAAACTCCACTGCCATTTCATCTAAACACCTCCATGCTTCCACAGGTATGTCATCTGGACCAACAGCCTTTCCATTCTTCATCCTCTTCATAGCTATCCTTACTTCCTCCTTGTTAAACCATTGCACTTCATAAATCACTATCCCCACATCATCCAACCTTCTCTCCCTCTCATTCTCTTCATTCATCAACCCCTCAAAGTACTCTTTCCATCTGCTCAAAACACTCTCATCGCTTGTAAGTATGTTTCCCTCATTATCCTTTATCACCTTTACCTGCTGCACATCTTTCCGAGCTTGGTCCCTCTGTCTAGCCAATCGGTACAGGTCCTTTTCTCCCTCATTAGTGTCCAACCTTTCATACAACTCTTCATATGCATTATCCTTAGCCTTCACCACCTCTCTCTTTGCCGTGCACCTCATCTCCTTATACTCCTGTCTACTTTCTTCATCTCTCTGACAAGCCCACTTCTTCTTTGCCAACCTCTTTCTCTGTATACTGTCCTGTACTTCCTCATTGCACCACCATGTCTCCTTGTCCTTCCTCTGTCCAGATGTCATACCAAGCACCTTTCTAGCCGTCTCCCTTACTAGCTCTGCTGTAGTTACCCAGCTATTTGGTAACACTTCACTGCCACCCAGTGCCTGTCTTAACTCTTCCCTGAACTCCACCTTAAAATTACCCTTTGTCAATTTCCACCATTTGATCCTTGGTGCTGCCCTCACACTTCTCCTCCTCTTCTTGATCACCAGCGTCATTTTACAAACCAACATCCTATGCTGCCTAAACTACACTTTCCCCGGTTACCACTTTACAGTCTCCGATCTCTTTTAAACTGGCCCTCCCGCTCCTACATAAGATATAATCCACCTGTGTGCATCTTCCTCCACTCTTGTATGTCACCCTATGCTCCTCCCTCTTGTTAAAATACGTATTCACCACAGCCATGTCCATCCTTTTTGCAAAATCCACTACCATCTGACCTTCTGCATTCCTTTGCTTAACACTATACCTACCCATCACTTCCTCATCCCCTCTGTTCCTTCAACAACATGCCCATTGAAATCTGCTCCAATCACTACTCTCTCAGCCTTGGGTACAGTCATCACCGCTTCATCCAACTCACTCCAAAATTTTTCTTTCACATCCATAGCACACCCAACTTGTGGAGCATATGCACTAACAACATTCATCATTACACCATCAATTTCCAGCTTCATAAACATCACGCTATCCGACACTCTTGTCACCTCCAAAACACTCTTAGCATACTGTTCCTTCAGGATAACTCCTACGCCATTTCTCCTCCCATCCACACCATGATAAAACAATTTGAACCCAACTCCGATGCACCTAGCCTTACTCCCCTTCCATCTAGTCTCTTGCACACACAATATACCAACCTTCCTTCTGTCCATCATATCAGCTAGCTCTCTCCCTATGGAGATGCACAAGCCAGTGCATTTCTTTGTGCCGGTCTCAAGCCTGGATAAATGGGGAGGGTTGCATCAGGAAGGGCATCCGGTGTAAAACTTCGCCAAATCATTCATGCGGACAGCAATACATATTTACCCCTTTACTGAGGGGAAATGCCTCTGTTGTTCAACATTTCAGTTGTTTGTTACTACCTTGAAAATGTGTTTATGGTTTTATACTTTTGCATTATTATGGCACTGTTGTATTGTTGTTTCTTGTGGAGCTTTTCTCCCCCAGCCTCCACTGAAAATGGACCCAGTCCAGTTGGATTATCCTGGCTAATAAATATAAAATAAAAAATAAATTAAAAAAAATAGGATAAAAAGAGAGAGAGAGAGAATTGCCCAGAGCATATAGCTGAAGAATTCTCAAGAATTTCAAATGTTAAATTTGTTTCCAGTACTAAGTGCAAAAATACATATTCCAGGATATAAAAATTAGATTATGAATGCTTCGAGTTGATTAATTTAATGAACCATTAGGAAGGTACAGAGTCTTAAGACTTTTATAAGAGTCAGAAGACCTCTCTGGTATTTCCTAAGCTTCAGCTGTGTTTATAACAGCCATTACACAGACAACTGAAACTTTGGAAGGTGTTATAAATATAAACTATGCTCTGTTAGTAAGAGGTCAAGCTAAAGAGCTTGACATGAGATTAATATGGCTGCTAAATAGACTAAGGCAGCATCATTTCTACCTAAATAAGACCAAATGTAAAGTAGGTGACGTATCTAAATAAGACCAAATGTAAAGTAGGTGACATGTGTAGGTCATTGTCCAATATCAGAGAGACTGAAGCCCAATACAGAAAATGTCAAGAGTAATTGTCAAATGTTAAATCCTGGCAGTTTTGCTCCTAATGAGAGAAGGAGCAGAGGACCATTATTTCCTGATCTTCATAGTGATTACCAATATCTGGAAAGCCTGCAAATTGCTTCTTAGGACCCGACTTGGAATTACTGTTACTGCTTTTTCTCTGGATGACAAAAGAAGTAGGGAAGCACTGATTTCTACCTGGTCTCTGTCTGGGTAGTGTGCATGGGAGTTTCTTGAGTAGTCTGGTTACAGTTTTGGTGAGAATCATTTTGGGGTCTCTCTGTAGCTTGGCTTGATGTTGTGCCTAACTGCACTAGGTTGCATCCAGTGTATCTACCAAAAGAAGAGGTTAGGAACTGTACTTTACCCATCAACACCCGGGTTAATACTACTCCTCAGGAAGTAGTTAAGGATTAATGCTACTCTTTGCTTCTGGTGATAGAAGGAGCAAAGAATCATTGATTCCTAGTTGTGTGCAGCTCTCAGACTAGCACTATCTCCACCACTAATTTGATAGCACTTCCAACTATAAACTCCAAACATCGTAGCTGCTTCTTCCCCCTACAGCCTACATCAGTAAGTATCTGGAACCATGGCCTTGGACTTTCCAACTGTCTCTGTAGCCATCTTGGTTGAAATAAGAATCCTGAGATTGTGTAGCAATTATCTCATGTTTACTGGCAACTACCTAATACTTAAATAAACTGACACAATGTGTGAGACAGATGTGGTTATATAATGTTGGAGGCAAAGCTCTCACATAAAGCCACTGCAAATAGCAAATAGGTTACTAGTAACACACAATGCTATTACTATCACACACAATATAGACCAAACACATAGACATATATATGCTGAGGTAACAAAAAAAGTACCCTTACCAACCTCATAAACACTCAGTTCAGAGAGCACCCACCATGAAACCTACATCTAAAGCTTTCACTATCTCAAATCAGAAGCCCATAATGCAAACCTCCACACAATCCAATATCCTAGTCATAGGTGACTCCATAGTAAGACACACTGATGCATCACTCACCAAGCTGAATAAGGAGAAATCACGGTTAATTGCCTAATAGGTGCCATGATTCACCACGTCTTGCATGCACTCAACTTCTTGCACCACAAATACATGTATGACACAGTCATAGTACACATGGAAGCAAATGCCTTAAGACATACCTTCCTCAACTATCTGAAGAGAGACATGATGGAGCTCTCAGAATATGTGACCAAGGCAGGTATAAACCTAGCCTTCAGCAGCATTTTACCATCAACACGAAAGGTGCCGCAGTACAAACAAAAGGTTATTGGCTTCAGCAATTGGTTTGATTCTGATGCCATTAAAAGGGGGTCCAACATCAGTCAGCCTGGGAGGAGATGGTAGACAGTCTTAACTCCTTTGCCAGGGATGCCTTGTACCTATCTCTACAAGGCTTTTGTATATTGGGTAATATCTTATCCACTCCCATAATTCCTTTTTTAGGTGATGTCAGTCTTCAAAAGCTTCCAGCTTAACAAAACAAAATCTGAATAACATAAAGTGATTGATGCTTAATGCTAGGAGAATCAAGAAAAAACTTCACTCACTAAAGGCATTGCTTACTATGAAATGCATCGATATGTGTATTGTAATGTAGACCTGTTTAAAGACCATTAAAAGCACCCCATCATTGCAGGATTTCAACACTTATCACACATTCAGACCTACTGCACTAGATGTAGGCACTAAAGGCAGCAGACTCTTTATATTTGTAAAATAAAATATCACCCCTAAGCACGTTAGATAGAATAATGACCTCAAACTCTTCCACGTCCAACTTACATTAACAAAACCCCTTAGCACATAAACTATAAGACCACCTTTATGCACTCCTCCACCTTGGCCCATACTTCCTACCCAACTAGTATGGATTCTGTATGCATTAGACAAAACATAGCTCTCCTAGGGGACTTCAATTACATCTCAGTCAATTGGGAGACTTACACATCCCTTAATATGCATGCCCAGAGATATCTGGACTTCATAAATGCAAACTCTCTGGACCAGCTAGTTATTCCCCACTCCAACAAAATCCTGGACTTGGTCCTCACCAATCTGGAAAACTCTGGTCTCCACCGGTTGTAATTATCTCCCACATCAAGTCGGATCATCAGTCATATTCACAATAAGATTGAAGCCAGAAGCATCCTCAAATACCTCAGTATTCAAAGATTATGTGAAGGTTAATCTACAAAAACTGAATGATGACCTGGCTTAATTCAACACCCCATCCAACCTGATGACCCCACTGTGTCTGTGGAATCATTTATTGTAAAATTATATGCACGTGTGAAGTACCACTCTAAAACAAATACAATGACAAATTTAAAAAGAAAAATGCTGTGATGGGACTCGAATATAGAAAAAGGCTTTAAAATACAAGAAAAAAAATGATTGCAAGCAATGATAAATGTAACTATCGATATATCAAAAGCGGTCTTCTTAAACTTAAGACAGAACTCCTGTCCCAGATCAGCTAGATATGAGGTAAGAATAGCTACCTAAGAAAAAGACAACCATAAAGCCTTCTTTGACTATGACACCTCAGAAATAATGTCCAGCACTGCACAGAGCTAGTAGTAAATGATATCATATACTCAGACCAGAGGAGATAAAAAATCTACTAGTGGATACATTTTCCCTCTCTCCCCCTACATTACCACATCACACACCCACATCTAATGACTCCCCCTCAAATCTTCCAAGATCAAGTGCTCAAAACATTTTGCAAGGCTAAGAATACTGCTTCTATGGGGCTGGATAGCACCAGACTGCTTACCGATCAGTCTGAAACAAGACCTGTCAGCCTCACTAAAGAGACTATTCAATATAAGGACAGCAATAGTCAACCCTGTGCACAAAGGTGGGGCATCATCAGACCAGGTAATTATAGACCCATAATTATGATCAGCCTTGTCTATAAGGTTATGGAGAGGATCATTGTGGAATTAATAGATAAGGACATAGGAAACCCATAAACTCTTGACCCAAGCCATTTCAGTTTTATCAAGGGCAGATGCTGCCTGATTAACCTGTTTGATTTCTTCTAGAAGGTTACTGAAGCAATGGATGAGGAACAAATTAGTACGCACTGGAAATCTGGACCTTTCCAAGGCACTCAAAATAATCTCACAGTCAGGTGTTGCAGACAAACTGCCCCAACTAAATGGTAATCCCTGTGTAACTCTTCAGTAAAATATCTCACAAATAGAACCAAGGAATTTAGGGTAGGCAGCTCTACCTCGTCAAAAAGACCTGCCACTGGTGGTATACCCCAGGGTTCAGTTCGTGGACTCCTACTCTTTATCATTTACTTCTCAGAGGTGAAAGCTAATGCAAAGGGTTTGTAGCTGATGAAGTTTGCAGATGGCTCTACACTTGTTGCCATCATAAACTCTCCAGAAGATACTAAAACCCTATAAAAGGGCCTTTCTCAGACAAATAGCTGGTTTCATAACCATGGACTAAAACTAAATGACCAACATGTATTATAGTCTCCTCTGGCAAGAAAAATGTACCCTGTAGCTGTCACACTAGCAACATACCCCTGAGAATTGATTTGGTAGTTAGGGTTCTGGGAATCTATGTGAACAAGCTGTCCCTCCATCACCACATAATCACCATTGTGTGAAAGTTTCATTGCACAGCTTACTAGTAAGGCTATGGTGCCTAGATCCAGTGGTGTGATTATTCTACTGTATTTAGCACTTAACAGGCCAATCATTGAATAGAATACCAACTTTCTATGTACCTGTCAAACACATAACACATATTGAACAACCATACTGCTTTCTCATCAAAAAATTCAAGGGCTTAAAACATAACAACTACACTGACCATTTCAAAGCCTTGTCACTCTTCTCAGTATCATACAGGTTATTGAGTGGTGATCTCTGTCTCACATACATAACCTCAACATACCCTATCCTCTCTAATCAACTACACATTCTCATGTACAATGTTGGAATAAATACCCACTTAAATAGAACAAGATGGGAGTAGACTTTAGATGAATGGTTGGGAAAGCACAAATTTACCCCTAGTTAAGCACCCTTGTCCTTTACGGTAAGGGTAACACGTAAATGTTCTGACTGGCTCCGAGTTATTCATATTTAAATTACATGGGTTAAAAACTTTATGGGAATGCAGGGCTAGGCTTCTAAAGATTCTCAACAATCAATAACCTAGCAAGTACCCTATGAACCTATAAGATAAGCAGGTGCTTCAGAGGTTTTCTGCATTTGGAATTATTCAGACTTCTGTTGTAAGCAATGGGCAATGCTCTCTTTTATCACTTTATTCAGCTCTTACAGATCAATTCAAATGTGGATCTTTTCTTACTTCACAGTTGTTTACTTGCTCATATTTTACCAAATTTACTAGAATAAAGAATAAAACTTTTTTGAATTTGCAGCATCTTACAAAGTTTGTATCTTAAATGCATATGTCGAAACCTCTTCTAAAACTGTTAGAAAATATTGTAGATTGAAATAAATCTATATCCTATGAGACTCTACTGATCCCCACCATCAGTACAAATTTTGCATAATTAGTTGTGTCCTGTTGAATAGTGAGTCTATTACCTAGTGAATTATATATGGATTGACGTTCAATGTTTTCAGATATCAGTTAATTATTACGTTATATAGAATTGCGCTGAATGTCTTAGCAAAGTTAAAATATGCAGCATGCACAATCAGTCTTTCATAGTGTGTGCTGCTACTGCTTTGAAAAATGCTACAAGATTCAAAAGGCAAGATCCAAAGCTGTTCCACATGCAACAGAAGGAGACTAACTGAGAGTTTCAGATAAACTCTGTTATGGCTCCCTTCATGTGTTTTCTCTGAATACTTGTCAGTCTGATGGACCTAAATTTGTTCTGGACTGATGTAACCTCCTTCATGAGCTAATATCACTACTCCCCATTGCCATATCTCAGTGACATGCCAACATGGCAACATTTTACTTAACATTATTATTAGGCATTTACTTAAGTATTCCTTGATTTTGCATAGGAAACCAACAAGTATGTTGCCTGGTCCTATAGGGCCTGAGATTTAATTTGATTTGTGGCTACAATAAACATGCTTGTATTAGTATGTCTCGCATTGTCCCTCTAGCACCTCAACACATTTCTTTGCTTATTGTGAAGGATGTGCAACATTTCTCTGCAAGCATATTTGTTGAAAAACTCACCATTAAATGCAACTCAAACCCTATTACCATATCCCCAGCACTCCTAACACATGTGCTCATCAACTTTCCAAACTGTTTGCCCATATATTTGATTTCTCAGACAAAGCAGGTAGTATACCAGCCCAATTCAACTTCTCTGATTATACAAATTCCCACATTTTCTTCTCCTTCTATTACATATGACAATCATCCTATTATTCTCCCCTGTCCAGCTACTAAGGTTTTTTTAAAACCTCATTTATGACAAAGTTTGACCACCTCAACAAATATGACCTTCTGAGAGACCCACAACAAGGCTTTAGGGGAGAACATAGCACCTTAATAGCAATTAATAGTACAACTGATAAAATTGTCTCAGCTATGGAAAAATGGCACTTAACAAAATAGTCTTCTTTGATCTGCGAATAGCCTTTGAAAGTGTAGGCCACTCCTGTCCGCTTCAGAAATTAATTGTTCTAAAATTTAAAGATAACACCTGTACTCTACTTTAGGAATTGCCTCATCAATAGAACCTTTATACCCCAAGCTGATGCACTGCAAACTGACTGGTTCCTTCTGTGCTGGGGTCCCTACTCTTCGGCCTATCTAAATCTTTCTCTTTATCAATGACATCACCACACCTTCCCCTCCATATGAAATAAAACTTTACGCAGACAGCATCATTCTATGCAGCGCTAGACTAACCTCCTCCTCAGTCCAGCCTGCCCTTCAAAAGGACTTCACATCCACCTTTGCTTGGCTGACCCAAAATAAACATACTCCTAATGTTAATAAAACTGTCTCAATGCTGCTTGGCTTCCAGCAGAAACTTAAAAAATGTCTTCTTCCTTACTGATCTCCACTCTTGACAAAAGCTCTGACAAAAAACATACTTATCTCAAGGCTAGACTATCTCATTCAGGTTAAAACCCTATAGTCTACATGTAACATTTGAAAATACAAATTGATGCCATATGTGGGTAAATTCATCCGTCACCCAGACTTGAACATCACTGTCTCATACTATATAAGGCACACTGGCTTCCAGTCACAGCCTGTTCCACACTCCTTTTGTCCAACTCTACTTTAAAAATAGTAAGTGGTTCTTTCTGTCCATCCCTGAAAAAATAAATTTAAAATCTTCACCCTACTCTCTCATAAGCAAAACAAGCAACACCTCATCTCTTATCTGCCTCCCCCCCCCCCTTGGCCTTTAGTCAGATTGTTCCTGCTAAGTGGAGTCATCAACCAGTACAACTCCGGCAACTTATGTAGTATTCACGACTCAGGAAAAAAAAACTCAAAGCACACCTAAAAGACAGATACACATCTACCTGCTTTATAGAGTTCCATCTTGTTCCTGAATTCACACACAAGCCATAACTCTTACAGATTCTTATCACATGGTTTAGGGACTTGCCACTATTGTAAATATATAAAACTGATTTATAATTTGTCATCCTGTAGTAGTATTCTCCTCCTATCAATTATCTTTATCTACTTCTTTCTTAAATTTCTAATCTCTTTTTCTAAATTTATCAACACATACTTCTCTCTCACCTCCCAACTCTAGTTTATCTCCCGTAGAAACATTTGTGTACATGTATTACTGCACTTACATGTAGGCTTAGTATGCTAAATTGTTTTACATTGTTGGACAACAGAAGACTTAATCCAACACAGAAGCTGCAAAACCAAATCTTGTGTACTTGTGTATTCGTTAAAGTACTATATTTCAATCTTGCGCTTGAACTTTTGTTCCTGCTGTACCTGGTTCATGGCTGAAAAGGGTCCAATGACCAGCCCACACTGTCAACAAAAAATAAATAAACATGTGGCTGGAAGATCACTTTGGATCCATCCCAGTGTGGCTTAGTCAAAGGAAGGTCATGTCTACTGAACCTTGTGGACTTCTTAGAGAAGGTCACCATGGCAATGGATGAGGGTAAAATAGTGCATTCTGCCTACCTAGACTTGGCCTAAGCATTTGCTGTAATACCGCATTCAGGCATTGTTAATAAACTTATGTAATTAGGCATACAGCCCTATATAACATGCCGGATAGCCAACTGACTCACAGATAGAATCCAGGAAATTAGGATTCATGACACGACCTCCACAAGGAGGCAGGTTCACCAGTGAAGTCCCTCAGAGTTCTGTGCTGGGCCCACTCATCTTTGGCATCAACTTCTCAGAAGTCAAGGCCAATGTCAAAGGCTTCTGGCTGACCACGTTTGCAGATAATTGCAAATTGGGAGTAGTTGCAGAATCCCCCAGGGACACACGATCTTACAAGAGGGTCTAAGACAGACAAATGGCTGGTGGCAAAGCCATGGCTTAAAACTCGATGTCAAGAAATGCATTGTAGTACATATTGGGAAGTCTAACACCCTGGGTAACTATGTCATCAATAAAACACTGCTAAGAGTTGACTCACAAGTCAGGGCCTTTGGCCGACATGTGTCCAAGATAATACGGAAATCCTTCTATGTTGCTCAACTTATAAGTAAGGGCATGCAACGTAGGTCCTGGGAAGTGATTGTACCACTTAACTGGGCACTCATCAGACCCGTCATTGAGTATAATGCTCTCTCTGTTATGTACCTGATCAGACACATGCAACAACTGGAATATCCACAAAAGTTCCTTACAGAAAGAATTCAGGGAATAAACACAATGTCATATGTGGATTGCCTCAAAGCCCTATCTCTATACTTGATCTCTCGAGACTACTGAGAGGTGATCTATGCCTGGCATACAAGGCATCCCTGGTCCCCATTCTGATTAACCTTTTGCACATCTGCTAAACAAACAACATCAGACCTGCTAGATGTAAAGGCTCGATAAACATGACATTTTGGAGAGACAGATATATATATATATATATATATATATATATATATATATATATATATATATATATATATATAAAACACAATAAAACTGTCGTAACACTATTGAAGAATCAAATAACATATACAGAAAAACTTCAAAAAATAACAAAACGGCAACAGAGCCTGTAATAAGCTTTCGTCTTTTAATAGTGTAGGACGAAAGCTTATTACAGGCTCCATTGCCGTTTTGTTATTTTTTTAAGTTTTTCTGTATATATATATATATATATATATAGAGAGAGAGAGAGAGAGAGAGAGAGAGAGAATCCCCATTATCTGAAATTGGCTCCTGATTCATGTGAAATAAAGTCCTGCCCTAACCCTATTTAAGCATAACTTGGACCACTGGATGGGAAACTGAAAATTCACCCCTGGTCTGGTGCCAATGTCTCTGATGGACAGAAGCAGTCAGTAAATCATGTCATAACCAATAATTAGCCCTGTATAAATGTCAAAAACATATAACTTGTATTATACTTTTGGGTCACATGGCTAGGCTTATAAAGGCCCTAGTGGTTGCTATCCTAGTATATACCTATGAACTAAGACCCTATATGCAAGAGACTGTTACCACTGCCATTAGTCATTCAGACTGTCCTTTCCTAACATAATATGACGTCCATGACACAGCAATGGTGGACCATTGTTGTGTGAATAGAGGCACCATACAGGTTGAGATGCATCACACTCATATGTAGGCTTGTGGGATGCATGAGGTACCTATACCGGTGGACAACAAGGATGTGGTTCAGAGAATATTAGCTACAGGGACCTTTCAGCAACCAAACAGAGATGCAATGGGTGTATCTCGAGCATTTTCCTCAAGTTCATTCCCTCTGTTACTCCATGCCACTCTACAGCATGTGGGGTAAAATATATGTAGTTTTTGTGCACCACAGACAGGAGGGGCATGATCATCTGGGCATTTTATGACACAGCCCATTTCTGTAGAGTAGTAGAAGAAAATGGCTTTAATCACCTTGAAATTTAAGTCCTGTCTGGGGTGGAGGAACAATAGTACACCAACTGTAAAGGGTTCTATTCCATCAGTTGCCAGGTGGTCTGCAATGCACAGGGTATGCTATACAATGTCTCAGTAGGCCAACCAGCTAGTGCCCACAATTCACACATTTGTCTCATATACATGTAGTTATAGCTAATAAAACCAATTAAAAACCCATAGACCACAACAGAGGATGTGTACAATAATGTTCTTTCACAGACCTGAGTGTTTGTTCAGCATGTGTTCAGAATGTTAAAGGCCTGCTTACACAATCTATATATCTCTGTGCATTGCAATGTGATCCTGGAATGTGCAAAACAATATTTGTAGTGTATGCAGTTACACACCATGTTAATACACAGACAGTTACTGAAGGCCATAGGCATTTGGGAGGATGAAGTCCAAGATTCACCACAGGATGAGGTTTCTGGAGCCAGATGTATGGATGGAGGTGAGCACAGTATGCCATGGCTCTAGATAAGGGGCAGTATCTACTTCATAACTATGGCCAAGCATAGACATCGCATGAGACAGCAAAAATGATGTGTGCAAAACTGCACCCAGGCTGTGCTGTTTTATACATAGGCTGGCACATTATGCAGTGGACATAGGCTACCCAGAAAGCAGAAGAATGAGGGCAAGGAACAGTTGTCATCATATGCACTGGTGGGGAGGGTCATAATGACAAGCGGCAACAACAGGCATAGCGAGCTCACATGTGTGTGTGTGTGTGTGTGTGTGTGTGTGTGTGTGTGTGTGTGTGTGTGTGTGTGTGTGTGTGTGTGTGTGTGTGAAATGGGTGATTCTGGGTCCCTTGGGGGGACACAACTTCAGCCAGTGATGCAACATGGTATCAGCATCTGGTGGAGAGATCCAAGGCACCAGCAGGAGATGTATGTCCTGATCATGCATGTCCTCATTCTTGAAGAAGCCCTCTCCTGGGAAGGTCACAGGTATGATCCATAGTGCTCACAAAGGACAGAATGCTCTTTGAGCAAAATGGTAGCATGTGCTACAGGTGGTCTGTGCACGAACACCCTATCCATGTGTATGTCCATGTCACCCAACAGTGCTCCCAGCACTGGATGATATTGCAGATGGGCTGGCAATACTGGTCCTATACTGTGCTCCACCAGTCCAAAATGGGCTCTCTTACCAGAACAGGAGGTTTTCTGGCAATAAGAAGTATAATGACCATGATTTGCAGCAACACAAAGCAACAGCTGGGTATAGACTCCCTCCACCACATGTCCATAATGTTGCACATCTGGCCCATGTACACCCACAGGTCTTTACCCAGACCCTGGCTGTATCCTGCCCCTGTGTTATAGCCCTGCATAAGTGCTGAGTAGTGTCCATGGAGATAGTAAGCTCAGGAGGAAGGCAGCACCTTTTGTGTGTTTGTATATCAGCATTCCAATCCCTGAAGTCATCATGCCACTCAACAAAGATGGCAGCAACCAAGAGGGAACTCTGATGCTGGAAATCAGGCCAGTCCCTGGTCTGGCATGTTGAGCTCTTTGTGACATTGGTAGCATCCTGGGTCTATGGGGTAGGATGTACAGGATCTGTGTAAATAGAAAAGGGTTCAGATGTGGCCATCATATTTCCCTGGTCTACCACTGACAGTATAACCTTCCATTCCATTTTATGAGACAGGTATTTCACTGCCACCATCATAAGGACCAGACAATTGCCAACATTAGGCATGCCTGTATTTGCACTGAAAGATCCTGATAATGCAGCACCAGTGAAAAAACAAAACCTTAGCTATGCTAAGGATGCACCCTTCACCAAATCCCACAGCCCAGGGAAATTACTCCTACGTAACAGAGTATTAAAGAAATGTAATTATTAACATACCTTGGACAGACAGCCTTTGGACCTGCAGTCCTAATGTTACTGTAGAAACAAAGAATAAATGCTTGTAAGTTTTGTGACCCTGAACTGGATAAGCAAAAGAGATGCTACCTCATTGTCAGATGTACCCACCAGGGACATCACCAGTGAATATCTGTGGAGCCATATGCAACTCAATATTGATGTCCAGCACTCTACCAGGGATTCCAGAAACATCTGGGCCCTAACTCTTAAATCTATCATTGGTGAGTTGGTCAGCGGACACCCATCTATGATCATCAACTCATCTGCCAGGCAGGTGGCCTTACTGCATGCCTGTTTGAGCATGGTAGTGACCTTACTTCATTCTTAGTGTATAATTTCAATTTAGGCCAACAAGATCATAGATGTCCTCTATAAATTCCTGTCTGACATATGCATTGTGAGCCTGGTCGGAACTACTTTTCCAGTGTATTCACTGAGCAGGATAATTGAGACCTTGCAGAAGGATATTATTCTCTGCCTGGAAGAATTTACTTTTATGGTGATCATAATCTTCAGATATGAAAACCTGAAACTAGAAAGAGATGTGCATGTAAACTGTTGAGAAGTAATACACAATTTGTAACAACACCTAAAACTGGCTATTGTTGGCAAGATCCTGTTCCACTGCAACAGTGATGATGGAGTACACACATGTACAACTAGGATTGTTGTGAATGAGTTATCCACTGCAACAGCGATGATGGACTGCACACATGTACAGCTAGGATCTTTGTGACTGAGTTATCCACTGCAACAGTGATGATGGACTACACACATGTACAGCTAGGATCTTTGTGAATGAATTATCCACTGAAACAGTGATGATGGACTGCACACATGTACACCTAGGATCTTTGTGAATTAGTTATCCATTGCAACAGTGATGATGGACTACACACATGCACAGCTAGGATCTTTGTGAATTAGTTATCCACTGCAACAGTGATGATGGACTACACACATGTACAGCTAGGATCATTGTGAATGAGTTATCCACTGAAACAGTGATGATGGACTGCACACATGTAGAGTTAGCATCTTTCTGAATGAGTTATGTATAGTTTTTTTTTGGGGGGGGGGTGTAGCATTGACTCTGAATAGGGGTTTCAAAGTACCTTGAGCCAAAAAAACTGGCACACACATGGCTATATGTGGGAAAGCTGTCATCTGTATGTGTGTAGATCACACAGCAAACATACTGCCTCCACATACACTTTGGAGGATTACAACTATCGTTATATGCATCTTGTTACTCCCCTTAACTGTGGAGGTGGCAAAGGCACAGCATGTGACTGCCAGTTATCAGCAACCTCCCTGCCAGTGATTTACATAATTTCAGTGAAATACAGTGTATTCGTTCCCTAGTACAATCAACCAGTACATGATCAAGGAGAGGAAGTGTGTGCAAACCACAGATAGGTGTGGGCCAAAAGCAAGATATCCTGCAAGATGTGAATGAAATCACATACTATTATCCATGGATGTCTTCTTATGATCCCAAGGCTTCTGTTACATGCCATTTATCCCCTGTATTTATGCAGCAATGGTTGGCCTGCATTCTTGGAGTTAAGCTAAATTTATTTATTTATTTATTTATTTATTTATCATTTGTTGACCGGGAAAGTCCGACTAGGTTCCACAGAGCCTGTTTTCAGCGGAGGCCCGGGAGAAATACAGAAGGCACCCCAGCCGAGAATCGAACCGGAGAACCTCTTGCTGTGAGGTGACAATGTTAACCACTGCACCACTGTGCCGCCCAAATACATTCAGGATGGGTGTATGATGGACAAGATGGACAGGAGACTATTGTCTCCTGTGCTCACGACATCTATGAACAGAATATCAAAGTGCAGCACAGGTTTGGAGAGTATCCTGACTGTGGTGATGCGGGTTAGACCTTTTTTTGGTTGAAGATGATGTTGCCTTCTAAGTGAAGTGACTTTTATCCCTTGCATTTATTGGAATATTTTGTTTATGAGGGGTGAAGAGGCTAGGATAAAGGTCAGCAACAGCAGATCAGAGATCATGGTTTTACCATATAAAAACTCATATATTTTTCAGGGGAAAGGGAGTCAGCTACCTTATGTAGAGTAATGCAAGTATCCTGGGGACATTTCAAAAATGACCTATGTGTGAATGCATGTACTGGGCTGTGGGAACAAACTGACAGCAAAACAATTGGATATTGTTCTCAGTTGTAGACAATTGGAAGCCTCAGAGTAAGAACTCTACCACACATTTCTAGGATCCAGTGATTGATTCTGACTTCTGGACACTATCCATGGAAAGTTTGATTGTTTTCCCTGCATATATGTAGGCTTTTCTCCAGGTACTCCCATTTCTTCCCACTGTCTAAAAACATGCTGGTTGATTGTCTATATGTAATTTTCCAGATATAGTATATTTATTCTTACATCTTGCTCATGGCTAAAAAAGATTCTGTGAACCAACCCAGCCACCCATTAAAAAAAAAATAAATAAAACTGTATGTCCCCATTCTCACCTATGTTCACATGCTATAACCAGTAACTAAAAGGGTGGTTCATAGGTTCATAGGTTGGTACTAGGCTATTGGCCCTAGGGCCTATACAAGCCTAGACATAACAATTCCCTGGATATTTCTTCCCACAATATTTATTTCCCTGGACCCCTGTCTAGCAGGGTGACTGACATGATCCCCGGGGTGAATTTCCTATCTCCCATCCAATCATCAAGGTTCCTTTTGAAGAGGGCCAAGGAGGCGCTCTGCTTGACATGTATGGGCAGTCTATTCCAGAGTATGGGGAGTCTCTGGGTCAGGAACCTATCCCTCCAGCATGTTTTGTTCATTGTGATGACAAGGTTTAGATCCCTGGAGTGTGTGGCTCTGAGGGATTGGGATTTCTTTAAGTGGAGCATGTCCAACAGCACAGGGTTTGACATGGCTTTGTATGCTAAGCAGAGATCGCCTCTGAGTAGACGATATGCCACAGAGTGGGGTGATACTTATAAGTCACAGAAATTGTTTTTTCACAGGGTGTCAGTGTTCATGGTCCAAAATAGTCTGTGGAGCTGAAAAGTGTCAATTGAAGTGATTTGGACATTTAGAGAGGATGGCTCTAACAGGCGTAGCCCACTAGAAGGAATCCCATAGATGATTCATGTTGCCTAGCAGCACTTTTGGATCCAGAAGGATGATTTGCTTACTGTTGCCAGAGTTAAAAAATTCTGCTGTATGCTGATCCAGTTGTTGTACCATAATCCTCATCAGAACAAGCAGCTTAGGAAATAAATGGATTAATAAATATGCCAGAAAGACATTGCAGTACAAACGCTTTATGTGGTAACTTAAATTTTAGTAATCAGAACTCATAGTTTGCATGCAGATAAGATGAAAGACTCCTTCTGCAGATCATTCTTGCATTAATAATGTGTTACAATGTAAGGCACTCATGTATTGATTATCAGGAAACTTCATTTATGCAATATTAGATTTAATATCAAAATGGGGGTGAACAATTTAATATTTTAGGTTCTTCCCCTCTTTTTGTGTACAGGAATGATATTTTCTTTATGAACCTGATTGAAAGAATAAAGGGTGAGCATGGTCTTGGGTGGATGATTAAATGTGGCAGGGCAACTAATGTAAATATAATTAAGAGGGTTCAATATCTGACATTAAAGGTTAAGGAAAAGTTTTTCCTAAGCATAAATATTATTGTTTTACCTCTAGGGTTGTCTACCTAGCCCAATGCCAGGTCCTCCCAAGTTATTTTGTTGGGAAGACGGAATACCCCCTAAAAATATGTATTTACCAACACATGTATGATATTGCTAAGAACAATTTGAAAAATGCTGTATACAGACATATTAAAAAGAATATTTCACACCAAGGGTGGCCAAATGGTTAAGTTGTTTACCTTACAGTTGCAAGTTTTGGACAGCACTGATGATATCACTCAGAAGTGCCGATGGAAAGACATGCTTAAATGGAAGGAGTTGAGATGGCAATTAAAGTTGCAATCTACTAACGGTCACAGCTGAAGTGATATGACCTCTACAGAGTCTGTTTTGCACCTCAAGGCCATCCATTATATTTAGGTTCTTATTTGACAACAAGTTGCTTTGTCACTGTGTTTTTTTTTCCTGCACAATATATACACTGTGTCTTCTGAATGAATTGTTCAATCCTAGACCTTTAGACAGTAGGTTTTATTTGAATTTTAATATCATTTTTTTTTCTTTTTGTACATTGAATTCTAGTCATATTTAAGTTATTCAATGTTATTTTTAGTAATGAACCTGCATTTATCACCATTTTATATATATCTACAATTTGTTTAGCTGCCACTTAAGAGTTCCACACTGATTTAACTTTTTCATTCTCATCATTACTTTTAACGCTACCACCTTGTTTCATTCAATGGGTTTTGATTTATGATTGTCTGCACCAGTATTTAATGGGAGTGTTTACTGGGTTTTATCATTCATTCTGAGAAAGTCCAGTTTGGATGAAAGCACTAATTTAATTTTATGTGGCTCTATTAAAGGATTTTTTTTTTAAATGGCTCAGTGGTTCTGCATCGTTTTAGCCTTTTCATGGTTCCTGCAAACACAGTCAAATGTATAAATATTTAAAAATTAATGTTAGTTGCCTTAGGAAATGCAATAATGCATAGTGACATTGCACGACAGTCAGCACCTTGGATGATAATGACAGCAGAAATTAAACCTGTGACTCAACTGTGTGTGTGTGTGTGTGTGTGTGTGTGTGTGTGTGTGTGTGTGTGTGTGTGTGTGTGTTTAGCACAAGGTGCAAAGACATTGAGGTACACAATAGGTAAGATATGTAGACCATGGTTCGGGTTCCACAGTATTTTTTTTTTAATTGAGAAAGATCATAATGAGCATTAATAGAAATAATCTCTTTTGACTGCATTATTTCTGCTTTGCTCACCTGTGCCCAACATTGTTCACTGCTGAAGAAAAAAAAGAAAAGAAACATTGTTACTTGTTTATTCACTGCTGAAGAAAAATAAAGAAACATTGTTACTTGTTTAGTTTTCCTTCATGCAAACAAGAGAAGCATGACTGTCAACAGTCTGGACTGGACTGTGTGGAAAAAATACACCTGCTGCCTAGCTTTTCCTGTGGCACCAGGTGTAAATTCATGTGAAGAGCCCAAGTAAAACAGGGTTCTAATCCAGCATGCTGCACCTTTTATTAATGGTGTCCAACTGTAATTTATAACAAAAATAATAATATAATTATACAAATCGTGGTGGTGGTGCTGCGCTAGTGTTGTCGCCTCACAGTAAGACGTTGTCCTGTTCGATTCTCAGCTAAAGCATCTTCTGTGTGGAGACATGCGTGAATGGGCGTACCTTCATTGAAGGTTGTACATCAGGGCTGGCAATTCGGCATGTAAAAATTTACTGCCAATCATTAGCAGACCGGAGTTCTGCTGTGGTGACCCCTAACCGGGAAAAGCCGAAAGACACAACAATAATATAATTATACATAACAATAACTATATATATAGCATGTTGATTGAGCATACACATGGTATCATATCTATTATATGTGTAACTGGTGTAGCATGACAATTATGATTCTGTAATTATAAATGTATTTTCAGGCCTGGGATGGACTTCATAGTTTGCTGACATCATCTACATACCTCCCATAACACCAGAATAGCTGTAAGACAGCATGTATTGTATGGTCTAAACAAGAACTCAAAAAAACTATTATGAAAGCAATGCAAGTATATGCATTTCCAGTATATTTTCACACATTAATCCTGCATCACACCTGAGAATGCATAAACTATTACCTTGTCATGTCACACACATACATGGTTAATTGAAGCACAGCACTAGCCAATCTTTAAGGTGTATATTATTAATGACCATGGTTGGTAAACACTTATTCTGTGTCAGTGAGGAGAAAAACACCTACATTAAAATGTATGTATTCCATTTTTCACATAGGTTTGAATCCAGATTGTACAAATTACTATTTTCAGTGTGTGAGGTCACACAAAATATGTGTCAAGTCATACAAATGATTCCCCCAAATTCAGGTCTTAAAAGCTAAGTCATTTAACATATCAGTGTTGACCTTTGGAAAAACTGTTGTCAGGTATATCAGCACACATGCCATAAATTAATGCCAACTGTCATATTATCCTTCCTATTTCATAAACTGTATTTTGTTACTGTTTGGCAATGCTGTTTTTAATGCACCATTATGCAAAAGCAGCTGGCATGGCTGTGCAGGTTTGTGCATTGGCCATTAGAAGCAATATCACAAACTGGCAGCAAAACACTTTTACTGTTATTGAAGGAACTGTGCAGATATGCCAGGAGCTAGAAAGGATAGTGTCCAATTCAGGGTTCAAAGGTGGGGTGTGGAGTAGTCAAAAATATTTATTGCACTCCTCATAAAGCGCTACAGCTGTAGGTTGCTGCAGGGCAACTATGCCGAGTCTCAGTAAAAGGCAGAGGTTTGGAACACTCTGGCCAAGGCTTTCCTCTGTGTGACTGGCATGCAGCGGACAGAGGAGCAATGCAGGTACCATTATAATGACCTGAAATGATACAAGCAAGCACAGCTCAACTAGTGGCTGGATGAATTTAGGACCACTGACATCCCAAAATTGTGTAGGTATACAGATAAAGCAACATTAACTGATATAGAAAGCTGCAGATAGCCAAGACTGGTATGCGTAATGCTTTCATGTCTCTTCTTCTCTCCTTTATTTAACAGCTGCTCAGGAAATTTCAGTGACCAGGAAGGTGCATGATGAAAAGATTAGAAAGACCGAGAGAAGAAGAGGTATGTATACGGCACAAGTGAAAAAACTGTATTAAAATTATTGCTGTTCCATACAATATATTACATTGCTAGCAATTTAAGCATGCAAATCTTAACTGTAAAACAAGCATGCAGGCTTTCTTTTCTAACTCCTGGTAACTGTATTAGGCAAGTGTAATAGTGTGTTCAGATTTGGTAGGGTCAATTCCCACAAGTAACACATACATTCTAATTACAAAAAGATCATTTTTTTTATTTTAATTCCAGCAAAGTTGGCTTTAATGTTATGTTGTTAACTGAATCTCTACTATATTTAACGGCATATATGCAATATCTACATATTGCAAGGACTACTTACAATTCACAATCATATTTTGGTTGTGGAAAACTGTAAAGCTAATATATAAAGCTAATATAATAATAATAATAATAATAAAAGTATAATTTTTGTAATAAAGAATGTATGTGACATATAATGGTTCTTATCATTTGTTTTCTTTTTTGTCTGATCCCAGTCCCGATCACTCTTTTACATATATTTACTATTAGCATTTCAAATCCACATCGATTGACTGTTTAAAATGTCGACTCTAAATGTGGTATTCAGAATGTCAAAAAGTAAACCAAACTGAAAATGAATACATTGACAACCATGGTTCGACATATTCTACATAGCAGGAGGTGACATCACTCACCTCCTGCTAAGCACATTAACGTGTTAGACTGTACAGTCAATGGTAGGTTAATTATACTATTTTGCAGGGGTTCCCCCCATGCCCCCATGTGAGGGTTTGTGCCACACACTCCCCCTGCCCGTTAAATATACCAACTCTGAGATCACAATTCAGTGAGGAAATATACTAAATCCCTGTTCCTCACATGAACTGCGATCCCCCTGCACAATGTAGAACCCAAATGCTCAACTGACACCTGACTGTAGTGTAGTTGATCGATTTGGGTTCAACATTCTGCCCACTTGGAAACTGCAAGTCGACCGTATGCCATTCGACCAATGCAGTTTCCAAGTTGTGATAGTAAAGCATATATATATATATATATATATATATATATATATATATATATATATATGTACATATAAAGAGAGAGAGATGTATACACATACTACATATACATACTCACACACACACACATATATATATATATATATATATATATATATATATATATATATATATATATTATATATTTATATATATTATATATATATGTGTATATATATATATATATATATATATATATATATATAGATAGATAGATATTGTATATAGTTTTTGAAATTAGATCTTTAATTGCATGTTGTACAGAATGGGTGAATTTTATGGTGGTGTGTCAGTATGGTGCTTCCTATGCTGGACAGACATCCCGACTGTTCAAACATAGAATAGCACTGCACATTAGTTATCTTAACTGTAGACGTACAAGGAGTGCTCTGAATAAGCATATGATGGAACATAGGGGGGCACATTTTATTTATATTGGTATTGATAATATTAGGGGGATAATTTATCTGAAGTTAAAAAACATTATATCTTCGATAATAAGGAAAGAATGTGGATTATCAATCTAGGGGCTTTATTTAAACCAGGATTAAATGAAAGTTATTGATGGGTATATGTATATATGCATGCACATTTAGTGGATTACAGTAAGCTTTTTAGTTTATTTATTTTTTATTTTTTGGTATAGGTAAATAATGTGTATTGGGCACTTTAAATATGTTGAATGTGTTTGACTGTGTACATATATATACATTATGCAGTGTGAGTCTTTCCTGTATGCATACTATGCACTGAGGATGCCGGGGGGGTGAAACCGATCTGTTTTTCCTGTCCTTGGCCGGTGGTTGCTGGGTGTATTGGCCTACTAGAGTTGAAGCATTGCATTCTACTGTGTTCTATTGTTTATTTTGCTGATTATGGATGCTATATATTGGATTTATGGCTTACAGATGGCTATTGGATGGATGGACTATCAATAAATGCTCCTATTAAGGAAGAATTTGATGTACTGGATTATTTGCAGTGTGTTCATTTTTGAATCTGTGCACTTGGACTGTGGGGCATACACCATATTTCTTGTGTTTGCTATCAGATTATTGTGAGTGCTGACCAGGTACTGTTTGTCATTGTTTTAGCCGTTTTCGTATTCGACAGTGGTTAACTATGGCCGAGGGCAACCATTTACAATTATTTTTGCAAAATTTGGCTGATGACAGGTATGATGTATCTATGTTTGCTACGGGACAAGCTAATGCTGTTAGAAGTCAAGATGGGTGCAGTTTAGATATGGAGTGCGATTTTAAAAGACTGACTGAGTGTTCCAAAAAAGTTAGAATGAACATTTGACATACAAAATTATTAAGAGCTTATGTGCAAGCGGAGATCGCTCCAAGGGGCCTGAGAGTGTATGTGGAACCAGGAATTGGTACACAAGATGACTGTTTTATCAACAAATGGTGTACTATACAAAAAGCTGCTTCAAAGTTGTTTTTGGAATGTTTAGTTGAACATTATGTCAGCCAGTTAACTGGTTTAACGGATGAGTTACAATGATCTTTTGAGGCTGTTCAATGTTTCACTACTAATGAAGGGTTTGGAAGTAGAAATAATGTATTTCTAAGTGAAATTAAAGAGTCTGACACAAATTACGTGCACTGAAGTTTAAGCAATATAACAGAGATTTGTATGATTACAAAAACAATATGGCTTATACTTGGAAACTAAGAAGTGAGCAGTTAGGTTTGCAGATACCAATAAGCAGAATAAAATCAAATGAAAATGGGTTTGCTCAATTCTGAAGAATACAGCAGAAAGAAATGATTCAGCCTCTAGTGCTTCAGAACTTTCATCTTATTTTACAGATATGGATAACGAACTTGCAGATTGTTCCTCACCATGTAATTAGTGGTCGAAAAGCCCATTAGAAGAGCGAGAAGGAAATATAGAAATTATATTCAGACAGATGGTGGACAAATAGCTGATGTTGTACAGAATGTGGATATTGGAGAATTATGTGAAAATAATCTAGTTGTGAATTTAACATCTGTTCACTTTTCTAAAGATGAGGTGGAAGTTTTGAATAAAGGTTTGTGATTTGTACCTACATTCTTTGTTTCTCATCATGTGGTGGCATCTGATATTAAAAAATGTTGTTGTTCATTGAATTTAAAGTATTTTTATAATTCTATACAGGAAATAAATGATGGTTATGAAACGTCTTTTAGGTTTAAGAACTATGCATTTCAACCCCCCCTATCACCAACCTGTGAGGATGTTTGAACAGAGTTCTTCGAGAGATGCCTTACAAAAACTAAGGAAAAATTATAATTTGGTTATCACTAATGCGGATTGTCATTTGAGATAGTAATGAATATAATAATGTAGCTAATAGACAACTTAATGATGATAGCCTATAGTAAAAAACATTTAATTCATGTCTCTTCTTTCAAATTGCACATAGACAAATGTTTGAGTGAAGCTAAGAATAAAGGTTTAATTGATGAATATTTGGTTCAACAATTGATGGTTGATGACCCCCAGTCACCTTATTTTTAATTGTTACCTAAAATTCATAAATCTACAAGTAATCCACCTGGTCAACCGATCGTTTCAGTAATAGGATCTGCTACTGAGTCTATTTGACTTTATTTGGTGACTAAATTAAAACCTTTATTAACATTTGTGAGAGCACATATTAAAGATAAAAATAAGTTTCTGACACTTATGCATTTGGTAGTGCTTTTACTTCATTCATATTTAAGTACTTTTGGTGTACAATCATTTTATACTCGTATTCCGCATGACGGTGGTTTAATGGCTGAAAAGTTTTGGTTAATTCCAATGCAAGGAATTTTTAGATGTGGAAATTGAATTTGTGTTGATTCTTTTGAGATTAGTATTAGAGCACAATGCATTCACCTATAAAGGGGATTGGTACCTGCAGATTAAGGGCACTGCCATGGGTGCTACCTCTGCACCTATATATGCTGATTTATTCATGGGGTTTTTAGAATGTCAACTAATATATGATGTTAAAAACCCTTTTCTTAGATTTTTGAATATGTGGTGATGCTTTCTTGATGACTGCCGGTTCATTTGGAATGCACCAGTTGAGGTCTGGCATGAATTTATGAAATATCTGAATACTAATGATTTTGGTATTTTTTTGTAGGTAAAATACAAATGTTCAGTATTGACTTTTTGGATGTAAATGTCTCTAAATTAATTGATGGCACTGTGGCTATGAGTTTGTATTGGAAATCATTTACTCAAAATTCTATTTTATCGGCCAATAGTTGTCATCCTGGTCATATATAACTGCGGTGGTGGGGCTGCGGTAGCGTTGTCACCTCACAGCAAGACGTTGTGCCATTCGATTCCCAGCTAGAGTGTCTTCTGTGTGGAGACATGCGTGAATGGGCGTACCTTCGTTGAAGGTTGTGGATCAGAGCTGGCAAACTTGGCACGTAAAAAATCGACTGCCAATCATTAGCGGACCTGAGTTCCGCTGTGGCGA
The DNA here is from genome assembly GCF_019279795.1 of Protopterus annectens. Taxonomy (NCBI): domain Eukaryota; kingdom Metazoa; phylum Chordata; order Ceratodontiformes; family Protopteridae; genus Protopterus; species Protopterus annectens. The sequence continues at coordinate 1,581,715,756 of NC_056726.1, read as the reverse complement.
CCCCTAACCGGGAAAAGCCGAAAGACACAAATAAGTTGTTATCCTGGTCATATTATCAGAAATATATCACAAGCTCTGTTTTTGAGACTAAGAAGGATATGTAGTTCAGAGCATGATTTTGTAAATGAAGCCTTTAAGATGAAACAAAGGTTTTTGAATAAGGGCTATTACTTGGGTATTATTGATCAAGCCCACAGTGCTGCTTTAAGTTGTAATAGAGATGATTTATTGAAATCTGAAGAAAGGCAGGTGGGCAAGACCACCTCTAATATGATTCCAAGATTTATTACTACTTATGGTACTAACATGTTTAAAATTAAGGATATGATAAATAAACATATAAACATTGCAGAAAAGAGGAAAATCCCAGGATGCAAAAAACTCCCTTACTAGCCTCAGTAAGAAACTGAGATGCCTCATAAAATCCTCCAAAGCTAGTTACGAAAATAAAATTGCCAAAGATTCCAAAGACAACCACAAAGCATTCTATAACTATGTCAAGAATCTAAATGGCAATGCTCAGATCTGCTCTGAGCTAAAACAGAATGGCATTAAATATACTGATCCAAAGGATATTGCCAATATCCTGGCAGATCGATTCAGTGCCAACTTCACCCCCCCTCACCCCTAAATGGCCCATCTCAATACGGAAGATTGCCAAATTCCAGTAATAACAGCCACACAGGTACAAAACGCACTCTCTAAAGCCAAGAATACAGCATCCATGGGACCAGATGACATCCCAGGCTGTGTACTACATGAACTACAATATGAACTGGCACCTCACCTAAGTGTCATGTTTAATCATAGCCTCACCTCAGGTTTCGTGCCCACTGAGTGGTGCAGAGCTACAGTTATCCCAATCCGGGGATCCACCTTGGATCCCGGAAACTACCGTCCCATCAGTCTGACAAGCCTTATCTGCAAGGCCATGGAGCGTATTGTCATGGAACTTATAAACAAAGACATTGGCAACTTTCAAACACTGGACCCCACCCAGTTTGGGTTTGTGAAGGGCCGATCTTGTCTCCTGAACCTGATTGACTTCTTTGAATCAGTCTCCAGAGCCATGGACAAGGGTAAGGTGGTCCACACAGCCTATCTAGACCTTGCCAAGGCCTTTGACACCATCCCCCACTCTGGAATCATAGATAAACTTACTAACTTGGGCATTAATCCCTATGTCACCCAATGGGTTGCTAAATGGCTTACTGATAGAACCCACACTGTAAAAGTAGCCGACTCCAAATCCAGCTCCAGACAAGTGACAAGTGGAGTACCTCAGGGTTCAGTCCTGGGGCCGCTCTTGTTTGGCATCTACTTCTCTGAAGTACAGGTCAACACTAAGGGACTCTGGCTAACAAAGTTTGCAGATGACTGCAAACTGGGAGCCATTATTGAATCCCCAAATGATGTGGATACTCTACAAAAGGGCCTTACAGAAACAGATGCTTGGTGCCAGAGCCATGGGCTCAAGCTCAATGCCAAGAAATGTATTGTTATCCCCTTTGGGAAAAAACATGTATCCATGAATTACCATATAGGTGGCAGTACACTAAACACAGAAAGTGTGATAAGAGACTTAGGGACACAGGTGGACAGTGGTCTCACCTTCGATAACCACATCACCACAACAGTCAGGAAATCCTTCTATGTGGCACACCTCATCATGAAGGGATTTTCATCCAGAAACAAGGAGGTCATTGTCCCACTGTACTCATCCCTCATTAGACCCATTATAGAATACAACGCCCCATTTGGCATGTACCTCTCAAGACATCTGCAACAACTGGAAAGGCCTCAGAAATACCTCACTAAAAGAATCACAGGTCTAAAGCAGATGCCCTACGCTGACCGCCTTAAAAAACTCCAGCTATACTCTGTCACATATCATCTACTCAGAGGCGATCTCTGCTTAATATACAAGGCCATGTCAAACCCAGAGCTG